>NC_133774.1:84249855-84327795 GCF_003597395.2 Chelonoidis abingdonii | reverse complement strand
AACATATACCCTCCTGGGCGCCTCTAGGAGGCAATATTCCCCTCTCGCAAGCACTGAGTTTGAGTGTAGCAAATACTTTTATATAAAGGAAGCAATCAATGTGCATCCCATTGAGAAAACCACAAAACAGATATATAACACCGAACATAACCCACCCCCTCAAGTACATTTGGCAATGTCCTTTCCCCTTAGGTCTTACAATCAATCACTACAATCAACAGACGCAAAGCTCTGGTAATGCACACCGAATTCAAAGTCTATCTGTAAGTCGCTCCAGCTGGTGAAAGGGGCACCGTAGTGGTCAGGCCACTACCTGCCCTCTGTGGGTTGCTTTCACCTTCTCACGAACTGCCAGCCTTACCAGCCGCTGCCACAACTCTGCTCCTCGGCCGCTCCTCAACAAACTGCTCGCGTCCACAGCCTTGCTCGTGAGCCGCTCCAGTGTACGCCCGCAAACTGCTCGGCTCCCTCGCTTCTGTGGACTGCTCCCACACCCCACAGCTACTCCGCTCTGCAGCCGTCCACTCCACCAGCTGTCCTGTGGTCACTCCAGCCATCCTCAATAAATGCTCCACTCTGGCAGCTGCTCTGTTCCAGTATACTGCTTAGGCTCCGCCCACGTATGCACAGTTACTCAGGCTCTCAGCTCAGTTATTTCAGCATGGCTTTTGTAGATTTAACTCTTTTGACTCTCACACATAGTACGGGGAGCCAGTGCATGCGACCATTAGCCAGAGTGAGTCAGCTAGTCAACCTGTATTAGAGTTTAAGAAAATAGAAAAATACTCTCGACATTCCCACATGGAGAGATGAGGAGGTGTGCGAACTGTGCTTCTGCTAGCTCCACAAGGGCCTCACACCAGACAAAATACTGTCCCAACTCTTCTATTCACAGAGGGTTTGAATCCCATGTCCATTGTCTGCAGTACCACCCAACTGAGGTTGAGTCATTTCTGTCACCAAAGCAGTCCAAAGCTCGGCAGTCTGGGATGTAGGAGACTATGCAAATATTTGAATTTCGCATTCCCGAATTCCTTTCCAACTTCCCATACTCACGCGACCCGATTCAGGGTAAGCTCATCCTGACTCTGCTTACTATCCTTCCCCCAGCCGAAATCTATGTCGTCCGAAAATCACATCCCACTATACCAACTCACTGGTCCCCTCCAAAGTGCTCAGAAAGCCACTTTAGCTTTCACAAACCTGTTTGCCTAATGTATTGGCTCCTCACTAAACCCCCAGTGCATCATAAGTAACAACGTTTCACTGGTCGTTTACCCTGTCTGCTATGGAGATCTCGTTACTGGGTAAGGGGACACCTCTGATGGATGGATGGGAGGTCCTGTTTGATTCCCTTCGGATACTGGCATAGGCACCTGCATTTCTAGTCTAACAGTGGAGGCGTCGATGTGTTCAAGGTCATCATTCCATCTGTTTCACCACTGTCATAACCTTTATGTCATTTCACACGGGGGTCCCATCCATGGCTCAGGAGTGTCAGGAATGGACTAATACTTCTGCATAGGTTTAGGGAGAAGAGCGAGTGCTCTTCTTTTGTTCGCAGCCCTGATTGAGACTGGAATCCTTGTCTCATCCCAGGGATACATGAGCGAGGGGTTTGTCTCCTCTCTCAGTTCACTTCAGATATGGTCGAAAGGTAGGAGCGAGCGCTATTGGCAGAGGCCGGTTGTCACGCTTGAAGGCGGCTATTGGTACCGCACCTTGTCGCCCCAGTTGGCCTCTGTTACCATCTCAGTATAGGTTGCCCTACCCATCTTCCCCCACACGGACAAAAGGCTACACTCAGACTCCGTGCTTGCGAGAGGGGAAGTATTGCCTCCTAGAGGCGCCCAGGAGGGTATGGTATGTAAGTGTCCCAGGTCACTGGGTGGGGGCTCGAGCCGGTTATGCCTTGTGTTATTGAAACGGAACCCCTGGATACTGAACCTGGCCCTTGTTGCTGCCAACTCAGAGGGGCAGAAGGGTTACATTTTTGGGGGCTCGTCCGGGATGGGGTAGGCGTGCCTATGCAAATATTTGAGATTTCGCATTCCAGACATTCTTTCCACACTTCCCATACTTCACCAGATGTCAGGGTACAGCTCATCCTGACTCTGCTTACATATGTTTATGGAAAAACCAAGTTGTTGGATTTATTTTTGCAGACACTCAAAAGAGTAATTCTAACTAAGCAAGGTTGTGGTCTCACTTTTGGGTGAAAATGGGGTGAAAACCAATATGAAAGAAAATGTATAATATTAAAAGTAGGCTAAATTTTGTGGCTGCCATCCTTTAAGTGTGAAATACAATGGCATTTTTCTCTGAGATATCCTATACATAAAAGCTAATGATTAGATTCATGGCCTAACTGCTATGTAGAGAATATTCTTACATGTTTGTTCCTATTTTATTATTATGCATGTCTCATAGGATTTTTCTAGTGCATCCACAGGGCTAACCAGTAAAGAACTTGTACACCAAAAGTACATTTTGGTATATGTACATATTACAACCAGCGAGTTAGTTACTGTTGCTTAGATTGAACACAACAGAGCCTAAGTCTCAAGGTTGAAGAATAGCACTGAGTTTAATAAGATCTTAATCTGCACATACTGATTACAAAGTTCTCTGAGTTGTCATGGCACCTGAAAGACAAGGTAGGTGTGGGGGTAATATCTTTTATTGGACCAACTTCTGGGTGAGAGAGACAAGATTTCAAGCTACACAGAGCTCTTCTTCAGGTCTGGGAAAGGTACTCCAAGTGTCATGGATAGAACAGATTGTTTAGCATAAGTAGTTGGCACATATTCTAGGGCACCATTCAAGGTACCTCACCCACCTTGTCTCTCTCTAATGTCCTGGAACTGACATGGCTACAACAAGACTGCATGACACCTGAAAGATTTTTTTTTTTTTTAAAGAGATTGTTTGTTTGTTTTTTTACATTAGAAAATCAGGTCCTGTCAAGCCTTGATGGCTGGAGAACTGGTGAAAGGTAATATCAAAATTGACTAGAGGGAAAGCTGAGCAATTGAGGAGAAGGATTTTTAGTCAAAGGCCTACATTGGGAAATTAGGTTGGTAAAACGTCATCACTCAGGGGTATGAAAAATCCACACCCCTGAATGGCTCAGTTAAGCCAAGCCAACCTAATCCCCGGTATAAATCATGTTAGGTCAATGGGAGAATTCTCCCATCATCCTAGCTACCAGCTCTTGTGGAGGTGGATTACCTAGGCCTACAGGAGAGTCCCTCCCATTGGCATAGGTAGCATCTTCACTGAAATGCTACCAGAGATGCTGGAACAACTTTTATAGTGGGGGTGCTGAGAGCCATTGAATCAAACTGTAAACTGTAAAGACCACTTCAAGCCAGGGTGTGTGGCAGCACCCCTAGTTCCAGCACCAAGAGTGCTACAGCAGCGCAGGTGCACTGGTGCAGCTGTGCTGCTGCAGTGTTTTAAGTGTAGACAAGCCCAAACTGTTTAAAAAGCTTTCTTGTTAGTTTAAAATCTATTTAATGTTAATGACTAACGTCCTCTCCATACAGTCAGTCTTAAGAGTCAGAACTCCCGTATCTTCAGTTGAGGAGAACTAACAACATCAGTTCTCTGTGATACCCCCCAGCAAGTCCTTCAGCAAAATCAAACAAAGCCAGACTTGACGTTCCTGATACTTAAGTTAAAAATACACAAAAACTTAACGCAAAAAATTCCCCCCAAAACATCCAAACTTTTCTTCATTGTAAAGCAGCAGCCATTCATTATGCTCTTCCAGCATGAGTGTGAACCACTGATACCTAATCTCTGGGAATGATTTTCCAACCAGTTATGCACCCACCTTATAGTATCTCCATCTAGATTGTATTTCCCTAATTTGTTTATGAGAAGGTCATGCAAGACCATATCAAAAGCCCTACTAAAATCAAGATATACCACATCTAACACTCTCTAACACTCCCCCCCCCATCTACAAGGCTTGTTACTCTGTCAAAGAAAGTTATCTGGTTGATTTGACATAATTTGTTCTTGACAAATCCATGCTGATTGTTACTTATCACCTCATTATCTTCTAGGTGTTTGCAAATAGATTTCTTAATTATTTGCTCCATTTTTTTTCCGGGTACAGAGTTTAAGCTGACTGGTCTGTAATTCCCCAGGTTGTCCTTATTTCCCGTTTTCTAGATGGACACTATATTTGCCCTTTTCCAGTCTTGGAATGTCTCCTGTCTTCCGAACTTTTTTCAATTGCAAATGGCTCAGATGTCTCCTCAGTCAGCTCCTTGGGTATTCTAGGATGCATTTCATCCGGCCCTGGTGATTTGAAGACATCTAACTTGTTTAAGTAATTTTTGACTTGTTCTTTCCCTATTTTAAACTCTGATCCTACCTCATTTTTACTGGCGTTCACTATGTTAGATGTCCAATCGTCACCAACCTTCTTGGTGAAAATTGAAACAAAGAAATCATTAAGCACCTGTGCCACTTCCACATTTTCTGTTATTGTCTTTCCCCCTTAATTGCGTAACAGGCCTACTCTGTCTTTGGTCTTCCTCTTGCTTCTAATGTATTTGTAGAATATTTTCTTGTTACCCATTATGTCTGTAGCTAGTTTGATCTCATTTTGTGCCTTGGCCTTTCTAATTTTGTTCCTGCATACTTGTGTTGTTTGTTTATATTCATCCTTTGTAATTTGACCAAGTTTCCACTTTTCGTGAGAAACTTTTTTGAGTTTTAGATCATTGAAGATCTCCTGGTTAAGCCAGGGTGGTCTCTTGCCATACTTCCTATCTTTCCTATGGAGTGGGATAGTTTGCTCTTGTGCCCTTAATAATGTCTCTTTGAAAAACTGCCAACTGTCTTAAATTGTTTTTCCCTTTAGACTTGCTTCCCAGGGGATTGTACTTACCAACTCTCTGAGTTTTCTAAAGTCTACCTTCTTGAAATCCACTCTTTATTGTGCTATTCTCCCTCCTACTACTCTTAGAAGCATGAACTCTACCATTTGATGATTTCACCCAAGTTGCCCTTCCACTTTCAAATTTTCAGCCAGTTCTTCCCTATTTGTCAAATTCACATATAGAATAGCCTCCTCCCTAGTAGTTTTCTCCACCTTCTGAAATTAAAAATTGTCCCTCTTAACTATCTATTGTTGGGACTCGTTAACTTCGGTCCTACAGATGCTAATATTATCTCACTTTTATTACTGTAAATTGTTTATATCAGAAGGACAGAATTGTTGAATTGATGCTAGAGAAGATGCCGTGAGTGTGACAGCCATTTGACCCAAATAGCTGTAAACTTCTTGTACTTCGATTTTTCTTGTATCTTCTTTTTTAGGCATTTATCTCATTGTTGCACATTTGTGCCTTGGTAGATTGAGGAATGTGCTAAAAATGTTGGAGACTAGGTGGGTTACGTAATATCTTTTATTGAACCAAGTTCTGTTGGTGAGAGGGATAAGTTTTGAAGCTTACACAGAACTCTTCTTTGGGGAAATGTACTCAGTGTCACAGCTAAATACAAGATGGAACTGACTGTAGCATAAGTAGGTAACACACATTTCAAGGAACCTTTCAAGGTGAAGTGGCCAGTTGACACTTCTCCAGTCATGGAGAGGGAAAGGAGTGTGTGGGGGGGGAGGGAGGAGGGCGGAAATCCCAGGGTGATGAATTTATTGGGTTACAGATTGTTGTAATAAGCCATAAATTCAGTGTCTCTATTCAATTCATGATTTTTAGTGTCAAGTAAAGTAATGAATTTAAGCCCCAGACGTGTCTTTTGAAGGTACTATGCAGGTTTCCTTTGAGGATGAGGACTGAGAGGCCAGACAGAGAGTCATCACTTTGTGAAAAGTGTTTGGTTTGAAGAACAGAAGAGCGGGGGCCTGGAACGATTGCTTTCAGGATGTAGTTTCCAATGAGTATGGGTTGTAATTTTTTAATGATACCCCATATGGGTTTCAGAATGACGTGCTTGCTGAGAAATGAGGGGTGTGTGGTCAGAGGGTGTTTGATATCCATATTGAAGAAGCACCAGCAGAGTCTATCTGGGAGCAGTTAGAGTGCAACACATTAAAGTGCTTTTACTAATCACACTCCTGTAGTGTGCTTCGCTGTGCCATGCAGACAAGTCCTAAATCACATTGATATTTCACTCAACAAAATAAACTGCCTGTATTTGCTCAGGGAAGTCCCTAGCTATGCTAGGAACACCAGAATTTCCCCAGATCATCTCCAGTTCATTCCAGATGTCACAACAGGACTCTTAGCACCAGATAGACTACCTAATCTTTGTGACCCAGCACTGTAAGTAGTTTACCTCCTTGTCAATGCGTAATTGTTCCCTACAGTACATCTCCTAGAGATTTGTGAAGTCCAAGTTGAACACCCAAGCAGTGTAGCTTCTACCAATTTCCAGGCGAGAATTCTCTGTTCTAATTATTCTGCCAAAAATTTCCCTTACTTTTATTGCATTTCTCTTTTTCATTCTTTTGTATACCCTATTGCCCAATCCCCTGCCAACTCTAATGTTAACAACTTTCAGATACCTATAAATTGTTATGAAGTCCATCACTAATAATCATTTAACCAAAATATATACGTTTAGCTCTTTTAATATACCCTGAAGTCATTTTCTCCATCCTAATGATCATTTTATTGCTCCGCTCTGAACTCTGAATTAGTTATTGACGATTAAGTTAATTAATGATTTAATTACCTTTGAATATGTGGCATGCTGTGTGAGTGCTAAGGGTTTAGTAGCATCTATGTGGTATGCAGAGAGAAAATAAAAGGCACCTCAGTTTTATGTTTACTGCATTTAAGTTTCCAAGCACATACTCTGTGTGCAGAGTTCAGCAGTCGTTTTCTTCTCAGAGCTCAGAACAAACACTCAGGAGATAAACACATACACAGGGCTCTCTGTCTTCTCTCCCTGACCTCTCCACTGCCACATGGAAACTTTACTACTACTTATACTCAGGGCGTATTTTACCCTTCTCAGTTGAGAGAATTCTTATGTTTCTCCATACACAAAGAACAAATAGGTAGGAATGTTTCGGTGTAGGTTTAGTGACACAAAATTAACAAAAACATCTCCAATAACACTATCTGACTCCATATAATATTACAAGAAATACCTTTGTTTGAGATTATGAGAACAAAAGTGTTTTCATCATAAGACAGCACACAGTGTCTCTCTCTTCTGACAATCTGTACTGAGCTCCTCACAAAATGGCTGCTAAGTTTTGTATAGAAGGAGAGTGCGTAGGAATGTAAAGGTCCAGAAAAACTAAAATGCGCACCAGTTTCATAGGCACATTATTGGTGTTGGATACTACATATGTCTGTCTGGGTTTGAACTGATTTTTCAGTCTAAAGTCTGACAGGAAAGTGGTGGCAATTGTAGCAGGTACAGGTAGGGCTAAAACAGTGACAGTGGTGATCACACTTATTAAATGGGGCTATAGTGCTGATGAAACGTCCATCAGCAGGTAAAATATTGATGGTAGCAAGCAACAGCACATCTATTTGTTGTACTAATAGCAACATTTAGTATATTGATACCATCTTGTGGATTATAAACTATTTTGGGCCTCGTAAACAATTTAACTGTATCTGGGTCAGTTTAGGGAGTTAAAAAATTAAAATAAGTGGCAGCAGGCAATATAGAATGCTCTCTAGTCTGGGTTTGCATGGCGTGGTCCTTCAAAAAAAAAATATAGTGCATGCTACCTTAACTTGGGTTGCAATACAAGCTGAAACTGAAAATGTGAGCAGGGAACCAAGAAAGCAATGAAATTTCCAAGCTGTGCAGTTATTGGACAGCATTCTGCAAGAATGGAATTTGTTGCCCTCATTAGCTTCTCAGAACTATGTACAAAGTAAAAGGAAGAAATAGTAGGGGAAGAGATCATAATACGCTTTTAAGAATTGCTTCCAGGCCTAGAACTCATGAATGGAAGTGCAGGAAAAAAGTTAGAACATACTTCTGTGCTTTAGGAATATACACACGGATTTTTATCCATTGACCTACAGAATGTTAAACTAAACCTTGACGGTCCCAGTACCACTACCAACAACTAGCACTGCATCGATGTGCAGTAACGCCTTTTTAAATGTACACATTGTTCTATCTGACAGTTTAGAAAAAAATGTGTTTTTGAAATCGGATCTGCCTCTTCTGATTCGACACACCTTCTGGGTCCTGAGTCATGTTTCAGGCATCCCAGATTTTGGCAAACCAAATGAGGGGGAGAAGGATGGATTGATTAGGTTAAAAAATGGAGGACTTCACCAGGAAAATGTAGTAAACAAGTCGTTGGCACTATTGTGTCAGGGAAGGCGTAATTGCCATAAAAAATAGACAGCCTGTGTATGGTAGCTGAAGTAGGAAGCAGAAAAATGGAGCTGTTTGTATTATGTACATACTGTAGACAAAATGGCATTAATTTATAAAACTGACAGGCTATACCATACTTTTTAGATAGAGTATGCACAATAACTTCTGTAGCAATCCATTATATGCCTGAATCCACTTGAATTCCAAAGTCATAAACTGCAAGTGACGAACCCAGTATATGAAAATTGCTTCTTATTCAAATGTACACCATCCAACATCGCTTAAATGGAAGATTTAAAACACATAACCCTTCTCCCCCTTCCTTTCTTTCCTCACTCTTTGTATAAATCTACATCTTCTGTCTACACTCTGCTTGTCTGTGTGGGTGTCTGAATGTGTCTCTATCTCAGCACTGCCAGCAATTACTTGATAAATCCATTAAGTTATCAGTGGGGCATATTTCCTATCCACCTAACTTGTCTCTGGATATTATCACTGTTCTATTCAAATAAAGATAAAATGGTCGGTGTAGGCCAGAAGCTATTTCCCACAGAGGTGTTAATTAGTAATTTTGCATAACACTGACTACATAAAAATCTGACCTGTACAGTCCAGTGGGGTAAACTCCAGATAACATGCCACTTCAGATTGTGGTGCCACATTTGGCTGGAAGACAAAAATTATCAGAGGGTAGCCTGCCAACAAATAAAATGAGGTAACAGGACAAGGAAGTGGAAACAGATATATCTTAGCTCTAGTCAATTAGCTGCTTCAAAATGTATGTACTTGGGGGACATCTCCAGGATAGATTGTTTCAGCTTTGAAATAAATGGGTTTGTCTACAGGTATTATTTTGTTCTCCTTCCTATCTTCCTTATTTCTCTCCTTTCCGCCTTTCACCCTTTTGCTCTGTCTTTTTTTTCCCTGTTTTCCTTCTGGTTAGAGTAACGTATATTGGTTACCTATTTCTATAGATGTAGTCTTTATATTGTCTTACATTTGTAACATAGATCACTAATAAACTGGGAGTGGGGAAGAGAGATGAATGCTATTTTCTCCCAAATGTAGCTGTAGGTTTACTTTTCTGACAGTTTTTCTGCTATAAAAACTTGCATCCAGTATTGGATACATTCACCTCTCTCCTGACAGCCCAGTTCATCAGTGTGGCCTTCAGAGATTAGCCTGTGGCAACAGAACATCAGCACTACCCTATTAACTTATGTATATAATATTAGCAGTCTTCACTATCTCCTGAGTGTGTGCGCGTGCACATGTGTGGTTTGTCTCTTAGGCAAGCTCTCTGGGGCAGGAACTTTTTCTTCATTTGTGGCTTGTGGAACACTGAGTTACATTGTCAGCACCCAAAATATAACCATAGAAGTTAGAGATGGAAGGTTCTGTTATAATGTTCCTCTCATAATGATATACCAGTAAGTAATTAACAATTCACTCAGGAAACTGATATACTTTTCCATTCTTCATGACTGAACTTGAGAAGCAATTATTCCGATTGTGGAATTTCTCTTGATTTCTAGTTAGAGCTCCATAAAATGGTTCACATTGGTACCAGGAAGACATGTTTTGCCCATGTTTCTCCCCCAAACAGAAAACAATTTTCATTCTTGCTTCAGATACTCCATGAAAAACTGGAAAATACTCATCATCCTCCTTCTTTCCATATAAGTAACAACTATTTATTGAACCTTCTTTTTGTATAATTAGTAACAATTATACCATCTCCATCTAGTATTGGGCCTATACCATCACTAGGATTCCTTTATCTCCAAATATATTTGAAAAAAAATTCCTCCCTATTAGCCTTAGCCCTGCCAGCCAGAGATTGTTCCTAAATGTCTTTAGTTTCCCTTATCAATTTTCTATATAAATACAATTTTTCATAACTTAGCAATCAGTATAAATGAGATCTTTTCACCACTTTTTCCATTTGTTATATATTGCTCTTTTTAAAAAAAAAAAAAATCTAATTGCTGGCCTCACTTTGCCACTGAACCAGGATGGGCTTTTTGCTGGAATCTTTAGATTCAGCACACAGATCTCTGCCACTTGAGCTAATGGAATAACTGATAGCAGCAGTAACAGTAGGTTTTCATTCTCTGTGGACCAGCACTTGAGGGGGATGGAGGACACACTTTGCCTGTTGTGTCATACATAGGGCAATGGTGAGACTGAGGGTATGGCTACACTGGCACTTTACAGCGCTTCAACTTTCGCACTCAGGGGTGTGAAAAAACACCCCCCTGAGTGCTGCAAGATGCAGCACTGTAAAGCCTCAGTGTAATCAGTGCGGCAGCACTGGGAGCGCAGCTCCCAGCGCTGCACGCTACACCCGTAGAGGATGTGGTTTACATGCAGCACTGGGAGAGCTTTCTCCCAGCGCTGGTGCTCCGACCACACTCACACTTCAAAGCGCTGCCGCGGCAGTGCTTTGAAATTTCAAGTGTAGCCATACCCTCAGGAATTTTGCGTTTCATTCCAGGTTCTGGAGAGACCTGTGCTCCTATGGGCACAGACTCTTCTGCCCATTCTCCCCATGTGTGACATCATCTTCCTGTCTCTTTCAAACCTCTGGCTTCTCTTTTTAGTCATTCTCCTCACCTAGCCAGCCTCATTCTCTACTGCAGTCTCCCTGCCCAGCCAATCCTAGTCACCTCTCTGGATTCTTTGTCCCAGTCCCTTTGCCCAACCATTTCCAGTTTCTCCATTCCTGGTTCCTCATCCAAATGATGTCTCTTTGTAGGAGCTGGATTTTATAATGTACTATGAGAATTAACATATGATTTGATTTCATCCTGTCAGCCACCTTTTTTGAATAGCAGAGAGGAATGACAGACCAGAACAATCCTTTTAACTGATTATGGTCACCTTTTGTTTTAGGATAAGTTATAATGTCTACTATGGTTTCCTATATGTATTACAAATTAGGTACTCTAATTAAATATATGTTTCTTTTTTTTAAGATTTAGTAAGTAAAAGATGGGATTCTCTATTGTGTCTTTGTTAAGAAGGTTAGAGAAACATTGAAGGCAAGATTTAATTTGCAATGCCTTTCTGCTTGACATAAAATACTACTGTTTGTATTCTCAATCTTTTTGTGTGAATGAGGATGTATGCATCAGGAAAAGATAAGGTGTGAAGGCCATTGTTATAGCCAGAGTCAAGGAAGAAGTAGTAGAGAGACATCAAAGAATCATCAATGTACATCCATAATGAAGGGAAGATTGACGACCCTGAGGTAAAGGCTGGCACCCCTGAGGACAATTGATTAAATCAAAACAAGAACAAGATGACTCTCTCAGAGGTGTATTGGAATGTTTACACCAATTCACAAACTGACACAACAAAATCCATAGACTTCAACAAAGGAAAACAACCTATAAGAACCAGGGTTCTTGGCCACGGAACTTGGGTTCATCCTGCCACACTCCAGGAGCATCATATCGCAACCAACAAGAGCCCAGCTCCACACTGGTGCTCAATCTAACTGGCCATTAGATTGACTTGAGCTACAACAAACTGGTAACTATGAACATCACTGGCAGGACTCTGTCTGTTTGTGTATGTGTGTGTAACTGAAAAGCATATGCTAACTGTTGTATTCTCAATAAATGCTGCGTATTTACCTTCCTCTATAAAGATCCCATGTGCTTTGAACATTTTCTCCATCCTACCATCCAGTTGCCCCCACCCACCCATATCCCCCTTTCTCACTTGCTCCTAGTCTCAATCTTCCTCCGTGGATTCCTCTTCCAACCTGTGCCCCCTCTGTGTCCTTGTCTTGGTTTCCTTGCCCATTTACTTACCTCCCCACCTTCTGGTCTCCTTACCCAGCCAGTTGCAGTCTCCCCCACGCTAGTCCCTTTCTTTCTTACTTCTTTCCTCAGACTCTATATCGCAATCTGTTCCCTCCACCCACTCCCACAGATCTAGGTCTCATTCCTTCTGCCTTTGAATCAAGCAGCTTCCCTCTCCATATTGTCTAGTTGTGTGTGTGTGTGCAGGGTGGCAGGGTTAGGGGGAGTGTGGGAGAGTGCACAGGAGATAGTTCTTCTCCTCTTGGTTAAGGTGCCTAGACCTGGTACAGTCTGCAGTAACCCAGAGCTGCAACTGGAGGGAAAGTCCTGCTCAGTTCTGGGCTGGACCACACTCAGGGTGGATGGAACCTTGGGGAATTTAGCTGCCAAAATTTAGCTGTCTCTGAGCATCTGTCATCTCCAACTTTTCAAAGGCTTATAATTTGGCCAAATTTCGGTGGACTTCCAAACAGCAGGAGATGGATCTTTTTCTCACTGTTCCAAATCTGCCATTCCAGCCAGCACTCTGTGCCCCAGTAGGTTTCTCTTTTAGGTTTCTCTCAAAGTCACATTACCAGCACTTCTGTTACTGTTTGTGTGGTGTTCTTATCACTTCAGTGTCTCTCTCTGTTCCTTCTCTTAAACACACACAGATAAAAACAGTTCCACCAATCAAAGCCCTGCCTGCTGCATTTGAAACCCATTGGATGCCAGGGTTTGGCTTCTACTCAGGCATTCCATATCTCTTGTGTTTTGGGTGCTACTGCTATATCGCCACTTTTTTACAGTTATCCTTGAATGAAAGACCCAAAATTTTAATTCAACCCTCTAAATGGCCAACTCATGTATGACGGTGCAACTTGGAACTGTGGGATCACTGTGCCATCTTAACTGTTTAGCCAAGGCTCTTTAACAAAGCTATGCTAGTGACAAGCAGCAAACCCTTCCAGGCACTGTGATCACTCAGCCATCAGCAAGTGGAACCACACCCAGCTGTATTACATGAATGATCCCTAAGCAACACATGAATCATACAGAAAGAGGCACCAGTCAATCACCTCAGCCCCCAAGGCTTGCATCCCAGGTACTCTCTACCATTAATTTTGACAATCCCTTAATGTGCTTGTTCCATATCTGCAGAGGCTAATACCACAAAACCAAAATGATAAGTGAGAGGCGCCCAAGGAACTTTTGTGCTGAGAACAGCAACATTAATATTGGCTGTTTGTTGCCTGCTTCCTCCCAACACAGGGCATTTATTCCTTGGATAATCGGTGGAATCACAGTGATAGCACCTTTCTGGGCTCTTCTGTTTTCACAGGAGACTTGGAATGGGGATTAGAGGAATGGTTTTGGGGAAGTGAGAGTCCAGCCTCCCAGCCACACTCCTTATTCCCAGGGGTAAAATGGGAACCCCACTCCTCATGAGGTTTAAACCCCTCTTTCTGTGATTTACTCTCAAGAGATGCCTGGTTCTGCTCAAAGGCAACAGCTAGAGACACCATCTCATCCATAGTTTTCCACATTTTTGTCCCATGGGCACTGTTTTACATCATCTTTACATATGCTCAAGAAATGCTACTGAGTAATAAGGTCAAACATTTCTTCAAAACTTTCAATATCTTTTCCCCTCAACCATTTTCCCATTAGATTTTTTTTGTCCTGTTTACATATTCCCCATTACTCCTCAGGATAAAATTGTGTTCCCATTTGTGGATTTTTGGAGAGGTGTGAATCAGTGGTGTGTGGGGGGGGTTCTGCTTGTTGCCAGATCCAGTTGGTGCCTTTGAGTGCTCTCTCTCTCTCCTCAGCCTCCTAGGGCCCGCTGATGTGCTAAATCCTCAGCTTGCTTTTGGGTCCCTAATTCCAATTTTATCTCCAAGATTTGCTGATGATTTTTCTCTCTGCCCCCTGCAGTCTGAACAGCAGTAATTTTGCAACTGCATCACACTCACCAATCTTTCTGCTTTTTCTGTTCCTACTTCCTTTTCCCAAAATAAGCAAACAGAAAACAACAAACTTGTAACCTTCTCTTGACTGTTCTCAGCCACCACACTTAAAATCTCAATAAATTTTCTAAACCAATGTATGAAGTGAAAATCTCACTCAGAACACCGGGCTGTGCATTTCACCCTGCTCGCTGTGCCTAGGGTTGCCAACTTTCTAATAGCACAAAACTGAACACTGCTGCCCCGCTCCATGCCCCACCCATGCCCTGCCCCTTCTCCAAGGCCCCGCCCACCACTCACTCCATCTCCCCTCCCTCTGTTGCTCGCTCTCCCCTACCCTCACTCAGTTTCACTGGGGTAGGGGTTGGGGTGCGGGGTGTGTGAGGACTATGGCTGAGGGTGCGGGCTCTGGGGTGATGCCAGAGAAGAGGGGTTGGGGTGCAGGAGGGGGCTCCAAGCTGGGGCAGGAGGTTGGTGTGTGTGGGGAGGTGAGGGCTCTGACTGGGGAGGCGGGCTCCAGAGTCCTGCTGAGGCCAGAAATCAGGGGTTCAGAGTGTGGGAGAGGGCTCTAGGCTGGGACAGGGAGTTGTGCGTATGTGTGCTCTGGCTGGGGGTGTGGGCTCTGGGGTGGGACCAGGGATGAGGGGTTTGGGGTGCAGGAGGGTGTAACATGCTGGGATGGAGGGGGCTGGAGAGCGGGAATGGAATCAGGGCTGGGACACAGGGTTGCAGTGGGGGGGGGGTTGGAATGAGGGCTCCGGCTGGGGGTGCAGGCTCTGGAGTGGGACTGGGGATGAGGATTTGGGGTGCAGAAGGGTGCTTTGGCTGGGATCAAGGGGTTCAGAGGGCAGGAGGAGGATCAGGGCTGAGGCAGGGGGTTGGGGGCCTCAGGGGTACAGGCTCAAGGCAGTGCTTACCGCAAGCAGATCCCAGAAACAGCGGCATGTCCTCCCTCCAGTTCCTCTGTGGAGATGCAGCCGGGCAGCTCTGCGCGCTGCCCCGCCCACAGGTGCTGCCACTGCAGCTTCCATTGGCTGCGGTTCTGGCTAATGGGAGCTGCAGGGTTGGCGCTTGGGGTGGGGGCAGTGTGCGGAGTTCCCTGGCTGCCCTTATGCATAGGAGCCAGAGAAAGGACATGCTGCTACTTCCAGGGAACCACGAGGCGCAGAGGCTAGAAGGGAGCCTGCCAGCCTCGCTGCACAGTGTCAGCCAACTGAACAATCAACGTCCCAGTCAGTCGTGCTGACCGGAGCCACCAGAATCCCTTTTTGACCAGGTGTTCTAGTCAAAAACCGGGCACCTGGTCACCCTAGCTATGCCACTGTGATGGGATCCCAGGTTACAACCCGGAACTGTGGGGGACCATTGTGCTCCCTTAACTCTCCACCCTGGGGTGTCTCTCACAAAGCTATGACAGTAACAAGCAGCAACACATCTTCAGACACTATGTTCACTCAGCCATCAGCATCTGGTGCCCCACACCCAGCTAAGTTGCATGAATACTTCCTGACCCAGTCATGAATCACACAGAGAGATGCACTAGGAAATCACCCCAGCTCCGAGCCTTGCACCGCAGGAATATATTGTCTTACACTGCTCAAGACTGCCTTGAACATCACAAGTTCATTAATTAGTTTGCCACCCCAACAAATGGGTAGTGGACATGCAACAGCCATTGTTAAGCTAAGCTGAGATTCCCCAAGCACTTGAATCAAAAACATACTGTTTTAGGTAAAATATAAAACATATTTGTTAACTACAGGAAGATAGCTTGTAAATGATTATAAATAGCAGGCATAGAGACAAAATTGGTTACCAAAAGAAATAAAAATGGAAATGCAATCTAAATTTTAACTTTAACAGACTAAGCATGATTTGAATCAAACTATCTCTCATCCTAGTAGATGTTCCAGGCAGCTGTAGTTCTCAGTACTCAGACTGAACTTCCTTTCAGCCTGGGATCAGTTTCCCTAGTTCAAAGTCTTTGTCTTCCAGATGATCTTCCAGATGTTGATATCGGGTGGGGGAGGGGGGAAGTGAGGGAGATTAGCCAAGTAATGATGTGATGTCACTGCCACTTTTTTATACTTTCTTCCAGCTGCTACAAAGATCCTTGCTGTGATGTGGGTTAGTTCGCCCCCATGTGTACATGCGTTCTCTGAGAAGTCCCTAGGAGAGTGGAATCTTTTTGATGGGCCATCAGGGCATGTCTGGCCCTCCTTTGTTGCAACTGAAAGGCTAGCTATGGGCATTTTCCAGACTCCCAACATATTTCAGTAACACATATAGCAATACTGCATAACTTCACATACACTGGTAGTACATACAAGGCAACAGGATACTAATGTTCAACAGATCAAAATATCTCACAAGGAATGCATTGTACAAAATATATCATAATCATATCACCGTGGTGACTATAGGGGTTCCAGGATGTTATTCTGAGATACAGAGTGTCACACCATGACTATATTGTGAGACTTGAGGAGGCAAGATATTTTTCTCAGTTGGAGAATTGATATTCTTTGACAAACTTTGGGGGGTACCTGACTTGGGCACAGAGTTGCCACCCATCCATAAATATATGTAAGCAGAGTCAGGATGAGCTCTACCCTGACATCTGATGGAAAGAGTTTCAGAGAGTGTATTTGCATAGGCATGCCTACCCCATCCCAGACTGCAGAGCTGTGGGACTGCTTTGTGACAGAAATGACTCAACCTCAGTTGGGTGGTACTTGCTAGACAAGGGACATGGGTTCCAAAACCCAGTGAATTGAGAGAGGCTGGAGACAGGTATTTGTGCCTGGTGGTGTAGTTTCCTTGTGGAGCCAAAAGCACCAGTTTCAGCCCCTTCTCCCTCTACTGTGGAATGTCAGAGTTGATTTTTTTATTCCTTTAAGACTCTATATGCAGGTTACTGAGCTGAACTCACTTTGGGCTAATGGTGCACTAGCACTGGAGCTCCTCTACTAAGAGCTGAAATCACTAAAGAGCTGAAATTACTGAGCTGAGAGCACTGAGTACTGTGCTAACTAGTGGGGGAGCCTGAAGCTATACTGTAGAACAGAGCAGCTGGCGAGTGAGCAGTTTTGCGGGGTACGGCTGGAGCGGATCACGGGACAACATGTGGAGGCGGAAGCGGTGGCAGAGGGCGTAGCTGTGGGACAGGTGGAGCGGCCCAACAAGCACCAGAGCCGAGCAGTTTGCAGGGACAACTGGACAGCTCACCGGGACAGCTGGTGGAACAGAGCAGCTGGAGGAGCGGAGCAGTTTGTGAGGACGGCTGGGCGAGCAGAGTGGAGTGGCTGGTAAGGCAGAGCAGTTCGTGAGAAGGCAGAAGCAGAACCCACGGAGAGGCAGGGCAGTTGGCCGGGCCACGTAAGATGCCCTTTCTACTCAGGCTGGGGGGAGGACTCTTGCAGATAGACCTCTGAACTTTGGGGCTGCACTGACCCAGCAGAGACTTTGGGATTGTGGGACTTTTGGGACTGTGGTGATTTGGGGTTGCTGACTCAGAGCCCAGGGGAAAGGGCACGCTCCAATTTCTGGTGGGTCTTTGCGCGCGGTTTGGTCTAGGAACTCTGTTGAGGTGTTTCCCATTTAGTGCTTGTTGTTTATCAGTAATTAAACTTTTTCTGCTACACCGAGACTCTGTGCTTGCAGAGGGGAAACATTGCTCTTTGAGGCACCTGGGTGTGTGTAAATGTTCCAGGTCACTGGGTGGGGGCTCGAGCTGGTTTGGCAGTGTGTTATTGAAACAGAACCCCTGGATACTGAACCCGGCCCTTGTTGCTGCCAATTCAGAGGGGCAGAAGGGTTACACATATATCTGTCCATTTAGCTCTCAGGGCAATTAAAGAGACTTAACCTTATTTCAGGGCATCTCAGTATCATGATGTTATATCAATAAGTAATGAAGCTGAACCAATACAATGTGCTGTTACTCAGTGTGCAAGTATGTTCCATCACACTCCAAGCACAAAGCTGCTATGCACCATGGAAACTGAATGGTATATGGAGAGTGCTATTTGAGTGCCAAGTATTTTATTTTGCCCAGGAGGCATGTATAAATAGATGGAAATCCTACAATAAGTACATATGGTGAGAACTTAATGGGAGAGTTTAGTGAGGCAAGGGGGGTAGCGCTGCAAGCTGCAAGTCTGATGGGAGCATAGTGGTCACACCCTGTAGTTTTCTTATTTGAGAAAGTAATCATTGTCCTTATTTAGGAGACTTCCATGTTTGTGAGTTGTCACCATCTCAAAAAAATCCTGGAGCATTAATTCAGGAAGTTATCATTAAAGGCAAGGAGTTCTGTGTGATTAAAGTATTAACCATAACAGTGACTGTTGGTACGTGGTGTAAAGGAGACAGATTACACTCTAGTCAAACTTCTTTACCAACTGATTGTCACAGTCATGGCTGACTGTCCCTAGTGGATGGTTGCCAGTCTGTTATATTTAGATCCTACATGTATCCTAATCAGCTAGATCTGGGAAGAGGCCAGTGTGACACTCTGTTCCTGCGGAAATCTGTTCCAGAGTAGCACCCTGGACCCCCCTCCCCTCATAGTCACCAAGATGATATGATTATGATGTGTTTGGTACAATGCATGCCTTGTGAGGTATCATTTGAAAAGTCTTGATCTGATGAACATTAATATTCTGTTGGATTTTGTGTACTGTCCTTGTATGTGAAATTAGGAAGTATTGCAATCTGTGTTACTGAAATATGTTGGGAGGTTGGGAGGCCCAGTCTGGTGGGATATCTCTCAGAATTAGAATTTCCCCACCCTCAGTAACCATGAAGCACCATGCCAGAAGAACGGGATTGGTGAAAGCCCTTTAAAATGAGGCTTGAAACTGAAGTCTTCATCCATAGCTGAGGGACAGTCTCAAAGTGGGGTGGGGGCTTTCTGTGAGCACTGGATTCCCCTTAGGGCTAGAAGTCATGCTGGGAAACTGTTCAAAGGAAATTGGCAACTTGTATTAGACAAGGGAATTTATCTAACATAGAAGTATAAAGCCTGAGGTTGTATGAATTAAGATAATTCAGCACTGGATGCCAGTCTCACTCCACCCACATGCAGTTAACACAATTCTTTGCCACTGGAACCTTTCAGCAAGTGACTTGCATTTGACTCCAGTCCAAGCTCAACTTGGGAATGTTGGCTGGTAGCAGAGAAGATTCCCAGAATTCCATGCCACGCCATCAGGGAAAAACAGACTCTGGCCTGGAAAAATAAAAATAAAGCAAAACCAAAGTAGAGGCATAAATCTAGAGAGGAGACAGAGAAAAAGTTGGATAAAAAAGGAAAAATCATTTCAGGTCACTTGGCAAAACTCCAAGAGTGACAGAACACAAGATAATAGAAAACAAGAAGCATGAAAGAGTCCATTTTCATTTACTGGATCAAAACATAACAACAACAGAGCCAGGGTCTACTGGCTCCAAAAGAACCATTGCCTCCATGGGCCCTGTGCCTGATCCTTTGACTGAATATATTACTCACAAATGCTATGTCCCTCATCACAGTTCTTGTGATACTCCCTAGGTGTACTCATGATTGTGAGGTACCTTCCCACCACTGGCTGTTAGCACAAGGAAATCTCTTCTGTGCCTGCTGTGAGTCAGCTCCTGAAATCACCAGCCACTGGCAACACAAACACTTCTTTCCAGGCCTTCACAGGCCTTGCTGTCTCTGTACAAGTTAGACAAAGGCACACATCAGCCCCCACTTCCTTGAAGCATACCCTGTAGTGTCCAGGCCTTATTCACTGAACACACACAGATGATCAGGCCTGCTGTCCCCAAAGGAACAGTACACACCAGTTTGTAAGATTCAACTCAGGATCAGAACTTAAATATATTTATAGTGAAAAACAAGAATGTGCTTATTTTCAAAGAACAGGGATTCCATTGATAGTGAGTTAGAATATTGGAAACAAATGGTCACATAGGTTGTTATGATTTTGTTTTCTTTCTACAGCCTAAACTTAACTGACAAGTTTCCTTCCCGTCTAAAGAAACTTATCTCACCCAAAGTTCTCTCCAGTGTTTTCAGCCAAACCTGGGTGAGATCTCTCTTTTATTAAGAAAACTTGCTGTCCATTTACTACTTAGGTGAAGGAGGATAGGACCTTGTCTTTGTCCCTGAAATATATTAGAGGAAATTTGACGTGTACCTTTGATGTGCCCCTCAAGATAGGTGCCCCTGATCCCTTCTGCCCACTGTTTACTTCTTCCTGTTACTTTTCTCTCTGAAGTTTTCACAATCCTTCATGAGTATTTGGTTCAGACTGGTGAAAGGAGAAACAATGTGACCCATATAATACTTAATTTGCACGTAGACAGCCAGATAGAGAAAAATTTCTTGTCTGACAGAGAATCTGCTTTTTACCTTTGCTGGTGATCTCTCCCTAGACACAGACTTTAAGAACATAATTTTCAGTATAGATAAATAACTCCTTACACAACATCTGTACCTGTGTTTTATGCTGATATTGGTGACCAGTGTGACACTAGCTTTTCTTAGCAAATTCTCAAGACATTTGTTGGTGAACTAGAATGTACATACTAGGCTCAAGAGATCCATGTATTTCTGGACCCCCTTACTAGTTGGCATTAAGAGGTTCTTGTGTTAGAGCTACTATCGCTATCTTCAGAGGGTTCCAGAAGCCTTCTTCCCTTTCCAGCCAACTCCTGGGTGTGAGGTCTTATTCCTATGTCTTCTATTGTCAAGGGGCTCCCCCCCACAACTGAAGAGTCATCTTCGGCGCCAAAAAATAAGCATAATCTGCCCACTGCCCCAAACCTGGACATCAGGAAACGGAAACACTTCCTGTTCCACTGCAGCAGCAGCTACGCTAAGCCCAAAGGTAGATATGCCCCTTAAAGCTTAACATATTAGTTAAGGAATCTTGCAGGGGTTAGGAATTCTGTGGTAACATCACCCTATTTCATTTGATTACCTCCCGTTGGATTACTGCAATGTACTTTACTTGGGACTACCTGTAAAGTCTAGGAAATGGGCTCAAACTGCAGTACACATCAAACTTTGGAGGAATTTTATTAGATACCCATCCAAATAGTGTGAACTGTCATTCTGAAGAAAAAGAAAAAAACAGACAGCTAGAAGAAGACTGTGTTTCAGTCCACCTAAGCCATCCATGTTTTGCTTTTCATCTGCCTCTCTTTAATTACATACCTTGGGCCCACACCACTGGGATGAATTTTACCATGTGATAATTCATTAATGTTTGTAACAGCATTGAAATCCTTGGCTACAAGGCACTGTAATTGTGGTATAAAATTTTTGATCCATATACAGAATAGTAACACTATGATGCTTTCAGTTTAAGCATTTATTAAAAGAGCTATGACTACAATAAACTTGTCTGGTATTAATGTGAATGTCATGTGTTCCCACAAGAGGATCATTGAAACTCATCTATAATGAATGAACCATTAAAGCAAAGTGTCACCGAAAGGTCTTACTTTCTAGACCATGTCCTTTCAAAACAATTAAGCAATTAATTACTGTTGTCTAACCTGATCAGCTAACTGGTGTCCTGACCAAAACACATTGTGTCTTTTCTTGCCACTATTCTTCTCATTTTATCTACCCACCTTTTAAAAACCTTTTGTTCATCTCATAAGGATCAGATGTTCGAAGGAGGTCATTCTGTGAGCTTTATGTTCAGTAGGCCCTTGGAGATTTTGACATGTTTCTGCTGAAAGATATTTGCTTTGTAAATGCAAATTAAACAATTTAAATTGCCATGCTGTTGCAGAACACTTTGCTAATTCCTATGTGCACTGATATGTAGCAAGAACTCCTGTGCGCCATTTTTCTTTTACTTTGTGTTATGTGGTTTTACCTGTGTTCTAGGTGATAATATCTAAATGGGATGTCAATCTAAGATGAAGAATAATATGCAAATCCCTCCCTGTGAGCAAGATGGCATGTTGCTAGGATGGAGCAGGACCAAGCTACCAATAAAAGAAAAGTTTCTGTAGTCACCAAACTGAAACAGAAAGCATTGGCCTTGAGGGATCATTGCTGAGCACAAGAACAGCAGAAGAGTTGGAAAGCTGTTGGTAAAGCAGTAACCACAGCTCTCGAACTGTTTATTCACTGAAGTAATTTTGTGGTTTCTTAGCTTTAATCATTTTAAATGACTAGTGGCCAGATCTGTGGAGTAGATCTGAAATCCCCAGACTGTGATATTCCTATTAAAAGTCTTCACATTCCTCATAATTTATCCTGAAAAAGCAAAATCTGTAGGTTTTTTATGGAGAGAGGAGTCTTCTACGGAAATACACACTCCAGCTTCTCTCCTATCTCCACATCTCTATTTTTGGGTGCTCTAACATGTCATTTTCCCGCTTTGGTCCTCCCCACTATGTTTCGTTTTGCATATTTTTCTACACCCGGATATCAGAGATTAATAACTTTCCTTGGAGTTATGTGCTGTGGGGAGAACTAGACAATGATTCACCAGCACCTTGTCTGGTGAAGATCAGGAATCTATTTTACTGTGTGTGGGAAGGCTCCTCATTACAAAGCATTTAGCTAGGACCACAGCCATGATTTACAAGGTCTAGAAGACAGGATGTCAAAACAGGGCCCCTGAGCTGTGTCCTATTCTCTCCTTTTTTCTGTCCTAGTGTTTTAATGCCCCCTTCATCTAGCTGGGTACCTGAACCACCCATACTCACCCAGCCATTCACTCATATTCACTGATGCAGGTATCCTCACTCATTCACACTGACACAAGCAGGCACCCCAGAGGGGCAGACAGGCATGGACACTTAACTAAATTGCAATGAGATGAGTTAAGTTAGTATTTTATTGGCCTGGCAAGGTACAAAAGTGTTAGAGATCTGCCTCGTATCACTCGGAGACACAATGCCCTTGCAACCTTTCACGGCTTCAGTTAGAGAGTGCACGTTCTCACTGATTTCAGAGTGGTAGCTGTGTTCTCACTGAGTTCATGTACTGTATTCACAAGACTATGGAATGCTGTATTGAACTTGGTGCTCTACTTTTCCACAACACTGTTCACTTTATGTAAGTTAAATCTATTTCTGCTGTGTGCTGCCAGGGGCTAGCTAGATGGTGACTCAGACAAAATGTCTACAGAAGAGAGTGAGAGGGATTAAGAACCCCTCTGTGACAGAGGGCGAGTTGTGGCACCCTAGTCGCTGAGCTTGCAGCATTGAGAAGCCTGTAGGACTAATTGCATGCAATCAATCTGTTACTGGTGGGGATTACTGACATTTGGTGGCATTTGGGCTAATGAGGTAATTGGTTTAGGAATGGGGAATATATATAATTGGAAGAAACAGATAGTAAGAGAGAAGCCCAGAGGGTGAGCTGTGTAGAGGAGAGAAAGCTGTGTGTGAAAGGCTCCCTATCCTCAAGCCAGGAAACTGAGGATTAAAGGTACGTGTGGTGAAAAAGTAACAGACTCTGTTTGTGAGTAGGAGACCATGGAAACAGGCTAGGCAGTGCTGCTTGCAAGGTAGCTTCAGAGGCACCCTTTGACATCCTCCTACACTGTCTTGTGGGTCTGGGCATGCAGTGGAATCAAGGCTACTCATTTGTTTGCTCTTTTCCTGGAGTAAGTGGGCAGAGACTGGGTGGGGAGGAGGCAGAGGAGCCAGAGCTATGCAGGTGGCAATGGCCATGGTAAATTACTAACGCCTTCTGTAAGAGCAAGGAGGATGCTGAGGAGGAATTAGTCAGTTATATACATTCTTCCTGTTCCTCAGAGGTATGTTAGTTCATATTGTAGCCCAACAGGACTAATCCTGGATTTATGCATCACTTCTTGCTCCGGGCTGTGGTTGAAGTCAAATTCAAAGTTAATTTATGGCTGCCACTAAAGATGTCCTATTAATATTTAGATGGGAATGTTTACTGTAATGTGTATGGAAGAGGAAGTGACTTTAAAAGTATGGGAAATAACTCGTTCCAGAATTTCTTGTATTTAGTGTTTAATTAAAAATGGTCACCAGCAACCTTAGTGACACATTAATGCAGGTTTATGTATGAGATCACTTTTTGTGTATGTATATAACAGAATCTATTGTTCTCTGTGATGTTGAATAGCACCTTACTACTTAAAGTCAATGGTATTATTTGTGGAATAAGATGTTACCCTTCCACATATCAGAATCTGCTCTATAGTTTTCAGTTCTATTAGATAATTGACAATATTTTTCTCTCTCTAAATATCTTGGCTTTAATGTTTCAAATCACTGTGTAATGCCTGGCATGGAGTCCCAAGTGGTTGTGTTCCAGCACTAGTTTGACTAGAAACTATGCACAGTTGTGGTGATATGCAATAGGCACAATCCTCTGCACTTAGCAGAATTAAACCTTAAACCTATTGTGTGCCCACTTGCTTACTGTCAAGTATGTATTTAATGCAGGAACAGGTTTCCCCTGCCCTCCCTGTTAATCACTTTTGACCTTGCACTCATATGTGTATCTCTGCATTTACTGCATGTGACAAGAGCAAGCACTATGTCCCACTGATAAAACACCTACTGATTTTATTCTCTTTCAGTGGACTGGAAACTAATAAAGCTTTTAGTTGAGTTAGTTCCTTGCCTGTACGTTGGCTATACTGATGCTGGCAAAGCGCTGAGAAACAGAATACCATCTCTTATATTGTGCTTTTCATCAGTAGATCTCTAAGTGCTTTACACATGAACTGTTGTTATCCCCACTTACAGATTGGGAAACTGAGGCACAGAAAGGTGATGTGACTTGTCACCCAGTTGCAAAGTTGGAGCAGATCTCAGGCCTCCTGAGTCCCAGTCCAGCATTTAATTATATTTGATATAATACGTCATCTGCCTGGCTTTACAGCAGCAGAGAACAAAATAATGTAAACCTACACTTTCAAATGATGCCTAAAATTAGGTGCCTAAAATTAGGCACCTAAATTCATATTGAGGTTTCTAAATAAAAGTGATTGTCCAGACATGCTGAGCATCTGCAGCCCTCCATTGACAAGTGTGCAGCAACTCTGAAAATCAGCTGTTAAGGTTTAAATCTGGATTCAGGTGACTTGCTTCAGGCTGCTAAACATGAAAATGTTGGCCTTGTTTTGTTTTTGTTAACTTCTCCACAACAAACTGATGCCACTAATGCAGACTATGGCCTTTCACCAGGCACCAAGCATATTAACTCTGGTGTTCTGTACATGTATTAAACGCAGACACTTGCATCTTCCAGCTTTTGGTCCCCAATAATAATAATTTTAAGCACAATTTACTTTGTGGTTTTAATTGCATTTTAAACTTATTGTTTTTGCTACTTTCTGGATGTTTCAGCCAGAGTCTCTGTTACAGAGATGGTGGTTTTCAGCACAAATTCATTGTAGGACTTTACTGGCTTCATGACTCTGACAATGAATCTCATTACAAGAGGGATGTTTGTCCCAGTAAAATGTGATTTCTGAGGATTTTAGATTGTTTTCTACAGGAGACAAGTACAGTTATTTCCACTTGTAGTAAATGGTCACTGGAAGTCCAGCTATCAAATGTTTAATGAGGCTAATGGAGAGGAGATGAGCTAGATTCCAAGTAATTGCTCTTGATTTCTGTCTGGTTAACCAAGTGAAAATGCAAGAAGTATAACACATGCAGAGCCACAAATTAGTACTCTCAGGATCAGAATATAGCTTTTACATTGTTTTTCCTAACTCAGATTTCTCCAAACTTTATTTTGTCATTTTATGTCTCCCCTGTTGGGTTACAATATGAACTAATTTAGGGTAGAGTCTCAGAGCCACAGTCAACTAACTTGCCCTTGAGGTGCAAGGCTAAAAATAGCAGCAGGGATATTTGAAGCTGGGCCACTGGGACTCAGACCACAGGCTCCAATCTCAGCCTGAACATCTACACTGCTGTTTTTTACTCCTGCAACACAACCCTGAGTTTGTTGACCTGGGCTCTGAGACTCAGTGCCACTTTTTTGCTGTGTACTGTAGACACCCTGAGTCAGAAGTATAAATTTAATGTTTTTGACTCAGCAGGCACAAGATGATATCCTCCTATTTTAGCACATTCCCTTCTCCTTGCCATCCCCTGCCCCTCAAAGTGCTTCCTCTGACAGATAGCTTTGGGAGATTCAAACTCTACTTCCTTTTTGGAGATGAAGGGTGATGGTGAACAATACCCATTCACTAGTGTAGTCTCCATGGATTTCTAAGCAGAAATCTGATCTGGTGCAAATAACACTTGAAGCAGCATCAATGTCCTTCTGTAATTTGCTACTGCCCGCTGTGAAGAGTCCTCCAGTGACAAGATTGCTCTCGAATGAGAGATGCTACCTGGAGTTTCAATAGCATAAAACTGGAGTAGCACAATGGTGAATCAGTCCTGTTGGCATTTATTTTTGCTTAATCTAAATTTTGTTCTGGCTGATACCAGGCTGTCCTGCACCTTGTGTGGCCATGTACACCAGTACATAGTATTTGTACCTGCCTTGCACAGGAGGTAATGACTGACCAAGGTGCAAGTTGATAATCAGTCTAGTTAATAGGAAAGTCAAAATACTACCAGCAAGGCTTCTCTCATGGTATTTCTGGCATACTTTTGCAGATCTAAGAGATGGATAGTTCATTAACATATAAGCTTTGAGCTCTGATTTCAACAGAACTTGGAACCTTGAAAGGTTTGCCTTTCACAAGTAGCTATCCAGATAACAATGTTTTGTTACGTGACAGCTAGAACTTGCAGATTTTGCCCATCAGTTTTGGAAAAACACTCAAGAGTGTTGGGTATCTAAAGTTATTTTTTTATTCAAATAACAAATAGTAAGGCGGTACATAGGGTGACCATGAGTCCACACTTATAATCTGTATTTCTTTATGCTGAATATGGACACCTGGTAAAATTACTCCTATTCCAGTGAGTTCAACGCCAATCAAATCAGAACTATGCAGTACAATTGTTTAACATCAAGTTGACTGAGTCCCTGTTAAAAAGACATTCTGCGTAGTTGGCTTGCTGGGCACCCGTTTCTCCTGGTGCTATATCTTCCTGAGGCAACACATGGGGTGGGGGCACCA
Source organism: Chelonoidis abingdonii (assembly GCF_003597395.2). NCBI lineage: Eukaryota > Metazoa > Chordata > Testudines > Testudinidae > Chelonoidis > Chelonoidis abingdonii. Next base: position 84,300,603 of record NC_133774.1, on the reverse strand, counting down.
TGCAGGGTTACATACTCCTCCTCCTCCTCTCCAGATTTCTGCCAACATTCATACCAGAATGTGGCCAGCCACTGCCTATTGGCTCTGTGTGGGAGGGAAGGGACAGGAGCTGCTTCCAGCCACAGGGGAGGGAGGAGGTGGGGAAGGGATGACCTGGTCTGTGTCTTTGCAGAGATCATCATCTTTTCTTCCCCCCCCCCCCCGTCCCCCTGTGGCTGGAAGCAGCTCCCATCTCTTCCTGCCTGCATGGGGTCAAAAGACAGCTACCACCTCTGGGCTGCTGCTGGCCACTGACCTAACCCAGTTGCCTCCTGTCCCCAGTTACAGTGTGATCAGGAAGGGGTTAAGCCCTAAGGATGCATTGTGCACCAGGAAACCTGACTGCAGGGGCTTCAGGGTAGGGTACCTAGCAGATAGAGTAGCCCTGTACTACCTGGGGTCAGGACTCATGGTGAGGGGAAGGGGGGAAGAGGGTGCTATGGAGCCTGTAGGGTCAGGGTGAGAACAGGCTGGAAATCACTTCTGGCCCCCTCTGCCTACTGTATGGCTTAGCTGAGGGGAGGAGAGGCTTCCCTGTGTCAGTGCTGTGCGGGGCTTTGGCACATGTAGGGCTTGGCTCCTCCTGGCCAGTGACCTGGGCCAGAGGGTATTGGGCTTTCCCAGGTGCTGGCCCAGCTAGAGGCAGTGAGGGAAGGAGCCAGCCATCCAGGCTCTTGGTCAGCTGAGCACTCTGACCAGGGGCTGGTTCTCTGCACAGTGCTGGAAGCAGGATGTGCCCTGCAGAGGGGAGGGATATAGAGGAACAGCAGGGCTGGCGTGTGTGAAGGGGAAAAGCAGGAAGAGGACAGCAAGAGGAGGAAGCACATAAAGGGCTGATGGATGGACAATAGAGGTGACACATAACCAGCCTGCCTAGGCCTGCCCGCAGTCACCAGCCACCACAGCGCACAGCCAGTGCTGGCCAGAAATGGAAAAGGGAGCAAAGGCCTCCTGTCTGAGAGCTGGTATACAGCGGGGGCTGTACTGGTGGACCAGCACAGGGAGCAACTGGCCCCATATGCTGCAGCTTTGCCCCACCACTAGCCTTGCATGCTCACTCCCGTGGTTGGCCACTCCACCTCTGCCCCCAACTCACAGCTGGTGGGTGAGTGGCTGGCGAGCAGGGATCTGACCAGCAGCAGGACCTGCCAGTACTGGGGAGGAGGTGGGGAGAGGAGGCAGAAAATATGGGACAATTTACCTATTTTTAAGAAAGTCAGGACCCTTGCAGGAGGGCTTAAATTTGGGACTGTCCCTTTCTGGCCTTACAACTGGGATGACCAGACACCCCATTTTGAAAGGATCATTGTGATGACTTACTCTGACCTCTTCCATAATGCAGGGCAGAGGAATTCTCTTAGAAAAACTTCCAGTCTTGATTAAAATAATCCTATTCCACTTGTGGTTGCATCTTAAGTGCCGTATGCAACCCTACCTTGGCTGTTTATGATTCTCACAGAAACTTATGTGTGTATATATATATATATAAAAAGGTCTGTGGTTTAAAACAGGCGGGTTTACTTTTTTATATATATATATATTATATATATATGTGAACCAACAGAATGGGAAACTGAAATCTACAGGATAGGTTCGCTTACATTGCCTCACCAATGTGTGTCAACCTTGGCTTTGAAAGAGCAGCTGTAGGAGTCCTCCAGTTTTCATGCCCATTCAGTCCTTGACTTCCCTTCTGAGGCTTCCTAGATGGCCAGTGCCAACTGTCAGGAACACTTTTTCATTGGGAATCAGACTGAGGACACCAAATCATTTCATATGGCCATGAAACAGCCAGCAGAATATAACTTTAAACCACTACCAATTTGGGCTCATATTTAGTTCATGGTACAGGTTTGAAAGGCTCCATAATTTTGTTACTAAACCCCTGTTGCATCCAGTTTATTTAAAACTGAACTGTTAATATTCTGGGCCTAAAGTACATACACAACACTTCTGCAAAGACCTGCTCTCCACACCCCTGCAAGAAGGTACATCTTCAGAAAATATCAAAGGAGACTAACAAGTAAAATAAACAGAAATTCTGAAATGAGATCAGAAGAGCTGAACTAATAGGAACTGCAGTCTAGAAAAGATAAAGCTGATAACTTGTGGAGAGGGATGGAGGAAAAACCTCTATTGGTGCTAGGTGTGCAGTGTAATCTTAAACCCCTTGAGCAATGTTAACAGACAATTTCAGATGTTCTCAAATGGTTTTGGTTGCAACAACTAATGTACAATGTTCTTGTGTACTGTCAAGTAGCTAAAACGCATGTAAGCGTGTGTGTATTTTGCCTAAGGCTTTTTTGTTCCCAAGACTTTGATTAATAACATGGATTCTCATGGGGCTTCTTGAAGCTCAGCTAAGATCTACAAAGGAAAGAAACACAGATGAGATTGGGACTGAGCCTGAAGTCAGGATTTCTAAACAATGTCCTATAAAAAGATAGGGAATTTTAGACTCTTTATAAGAATCCTATCCTGTAAGCATTTTCTCGCTCCTGTCCAAAGTCTGACTTCAGGCTGAATTCTACAACCAGTTATTTACATGTGACTACTCCAAATATGAATAAGGTCCCACTGATGCCAAGCTAGGTATCCTAAAGTGGTGTGAGAAAAGCTACAGCTCCTGAACTTGCTGAGGGTAAGAGCACATGATTTTTTGATATAGCTCTCTGGAGGAGACAAATGTGGACTGGAACCACACTGTCCTTTGTTAGATTCTGAGCCACAGCAGGCTTGGAATTCTATGTACAGCTGGTGCTTATTGCCCAACTGCAGGACAGTACATCAGTAGGAGTAGAGGTCTGTCTCTTCCCTTCACCCCACCAGTCAGCAAAGGGATGGGGAGTATTCTGCTGCCTGAAAAGGAGTGAACTAAATTACCCTTCCACGTCCCATACCCCAGTGCAACAGGGAATTTAGAGAGGAATTATGCTTGTCGGTACTCTTTTGGAGGTATCCTCATCTATGGGTTTTGTCTAGCATTTAACAGATCTCCAAACCATGAAAGATCTAAAATCATTAACAGCTGTATTCTGCCACTCTCTCTCACTGAGTGGTACCTTGCTCTGAGCAGTCCTATTAACTCTACTCATGGAGCGATGAACTGCTCATCCTGCATAAGAGTGGAAGAATCCAGTCCTCAGGGGACAGACACTGTGGGAAACGCATGTACCCATAACAGTCACGTTGACTTTAACCATAAATAACAAATGAAACATCCTCCCAGAGGACAGAAGCTTTAATTTAATTGTCATGTCCTGCTGGCAGATGCTGCCTGGGAAAAACACTCATTCCACAGAACTGTCAGGCCATGCAACATCCCTTCCATAGCAAACCCTGCTTCCTTTCTGGGCTGCAGCCAGCCTCCATTGGAGCAGAAGGCTCCTTGGACTAATGTGAACATCCCTCCTCCCAGCTGGGGCATACTGGCCACCACAGGGCCTAGGTTATATTAGCAGAAGCTATTTAACTTCTCCCCCTGACTTATGTTAATGATATTGGAAGTCATTGTAATTTAAATTTAATTTCACTGAATTTAATCACTGCATTTCCAGCTGTCTGTGGTTGGTTTCATTGCTTGTACAATGCTCTTGTGTTACAATAGACTCTATCTGGGAAGAAAATGGTTAATGTAAAAATATGTTGGACACCTCCATGAGTACTGTGCATTGTATGCACACCTAGTAAACAATGGTTCCTGTTCTTTAGATGTAGTGACTGTCATTTACCATATGCGTGTACAGTGCTTAGCACACTGGGGCCCCCAACTTAGTTATGGCCTCTAGGCACTACCACAGTACAAACGCTGGTACGGTTACAGGCCTTGTAAAGCTTTGTCTGCTTTCCAAAAATCTAAAATAGCCTCCCTGTATACCATGTGACCTAGAACTAATGGATAAACATTCAGGGAAGTTATACAACGTTTGGGAACTATGAACTAGAAATAGTTCTGCTATGCAGTTTGCTCTGTTTTTATTTCTAAACTGCTTATAACCAATACCACTTCTATTGATGTAGGATCTTTCTTTCATGAACAGATCATCTCTCAAATATAGAAGTGATGCTTTAACCAGGAAGATCAAATAGTTTAGGAACCTAACAGACAGAATGGGTCATGATGCCCAACAGAGATCTACCACCACCAACCTCTTAATGTGCTGATCCTAATAAAATTATTTTATGCAGCCTTTAGTGAAACATTTCATTAAATGTTCTATAGTCCGCACTCTTTAACAAACTCCAAAACTGATATCAATCACAAGCACCAAGGTCTACAGAATAACAAATGTCTGCCTCAAGATTCAGAATCTAAACTTCAATGCAGGGAATTTGTAACACTCCTTTCTATTTACAAAAGTCAGAGTACAATGCTCAATAGAATGTCAACTTTTCAACACTGAATTTCAAATGGACTTTTTATAGGAGTCATGAATATACAATAGTGCCTTTTTATAACACAAATAAAAATATTTTGCTAATGATTTTTGGGTCAGATCCTGCCCTGCAGTATAAAAAGATGCAACTTTGCAGAAGTTAGGCAGAAAACGCCTATGAACTTGAACCCATGATGTTTCATCCAAATCATCCTATTGGGTAGGCTTGCTTTCCTTGCAGAGTACAGAGTGTAGCTTTTCTGCAGATGTCTCATGATCCTGAGTCAAGTGCTATAGATGGTGGAGAAACTTCAATGGAATCAAGAGGAGGTCCCATAGCTTCCTGCTACTCTCTGAACCTCACTTCCTCATGTTAGTTAGCACAGCTCCTTCCAAAGCTGTCCTTCCATTTGTTCCCCAGCTGAGCTTGGGCCAAAGCCCCTTTTTGGGGTGAAGGTCTTAGCGCTCAGAGCTGGGTTCTGTGTGAGGTATTGCTGAATGAAGTATCTGAGGGTTTCAAGGAGGAGGATTATGTGTTTGGCTCTTCCCATATAGCGATGCCTGCCATCACAGCACAGCATAATCCATCTAAGATTCAAGTCTTTCTTCCCCCCGCACAGCCCCCAGGAGAAACAGTCACATGTCATAGCATAAAGCATGTTTGTCAGTAACACCCCATATGCTCCTCCACCCCAGCCAGGTGTCGTTGTCTTCCCATTTATGTGAATCTCTGGCTTGAACGGTTTATGAGGTAAAAAAACAAGCCACGTTTTAAGGATGGAGAGAGAGAAACAGGCTTTTTTTCTTTAAATCAACTATCTTCTGCCATAGAGAGGATAAAAGACTAATATAAGTGAGAGCAAAATTTGTTGACAGCTGGCAAATACATGTACTTTAAGATTTTAAGTCAGTTGTCTAAACAGCTCATTGTAGCTGGAATATATGGTGACATGTCTAATATCTCATTTTAGGAGTTTCTTAATTACAGTCTGGCTCCATGGAAACTTTTTTTTCAGAAATATTTCTGGGAGACTTCACTTCCATGGGCTTGTCAGTTACTTGACTTTCAGTTACAGGAGACCCTTCCCCCCACCCCCTCCGCTTTGAGGAAAAAATCTCATCAGTCTCCTATAAAAGACAAATGTCAAAGAATTAGATAAAATGGTAGCATAAATCTACTGGCTAAGCAAATCAGCTATGCTAAACTTCTGTCAATATCTGATGGTGACCTACTGCAATGAAATGTACAGCTGCTACCTGGAGAAAACAAGGTTGGGGTTTCACATACAGTGTTAATATTGACAAAAGAAAAATAATAGCCTGTAAATTTTTAAACATTGGACTTAATGATCTTTTATCTTATCAGGCATCTATGCTATTGTATTTGAGTGAGTTCTAAATGCAATCCAGAGGCCCTTTCCCATGCCAGAACTGTTGGCCCTCAAAGGCCAAAAGTCAATCTTGGAGGCTGAAATAATGTAAGGCTCCCAAACTTCCTGTATTACCTGGGAGAGGGGGGCTGGATTCAGCCCCAACATAGGCAATGCTGGTCAGCAAGGATGTGTAACCATTCAATGCAAACTGTGGGCAGCTTCCAATAAGGGTCCAATAGATCCCTAGCTGTGAATTTAAAATTGTCCCCGCCCCTCAATAAACCATTGCTTCACTTTTTTCTGGGTAAATCTCAATCCCAGAGTTACATCCTACCCTGATGTCATCATATGGTGGGTGGGAGCATGGCAGATGCTGGGTTGCAGTTCATGTTGCTCTGTGCTAGAATGAATAAATCATGGCCACACTAAGAAATAGTTTATGGAAAAGATCTATACTTCCATTTTTGCAGTTGGAGGAAAAAGGAGACAGGGTTTGTCTACACAGCAATTAAACACCCACAGCTGGCCCAGGTCAGCTGATCCTGACTTGTGGGACCCTGGCTAAGGGGCTGCCTAATTGTGATGTTTAGGTTTGGGCTGGAACTTGGGCTCTAGAACCTTTCCAGCTGGTGGGGTCCCAGAGCTTGGGGTCCAGCCCAAGCCCAAATATCTACACAGCTATTTTACAGCCCTGTAGCCTGAGTCCTGTGAGCATCAGCAGCTATGGGCCAGCTCTGGATGTTTGTTTGCTTTTTAGATGTATCCTGCAAGATAAAAGGATTTACTCAAGCCTACAGCACAGAGGAGAGATCTAAGACCTTCAGAATCCTTTTTCCTGACCACTAGCCCAAAAGCAAGTCCAGGCATGTATTGCAGATATATAAAGAATATATTAAATATACATTTTCCAATACATTTAGATGCTTATTAAAAAGTCTACAGTGTGAAGGGGTGCTTTGCAACAACTTGACATCTAATGCATTTAAATAAAGATGTACTGAATTTTTGAAAACCTTTATTTAGAGACTTGTAGGGCTGTTTGGCTCAGTAAAACTCTGTGCATTTGACAGACTGATTCCTCTCAGGTTTTCTGCACCACCAAGAATGCCATTGTATAAATTCTTTCACAGTGCCTCCTAGCCCCACACAAATGATGTCTGGCAAGGCCTCAGTGGCTCGCTGGATTAGTATAGTAGCTTGGCATTTCTTGAGAGCTGTAGACTAAATTCTGCCCTGTTTACACTGATGTGGCTCCAGAGTAACTCTCTGAAGTCACTGGTATAAATGAGCAGGACTGGTTAGGGCTAAAGTAGGGCTGGTTAGACCTCAGGTGGAGTACTGTGTCCAATTTTGGTATCAGTGTATAGAAAGGTGTAGAGAAACTGGAAAAAATCCAGAGACAACCGTCCAAGATGACCAAATGGATGGAATGTGAACAATATGAGCAAAGGCTGAAAGAAATGGGTATGTTTAGTTTGGAAAAGAGGAGATAAAGGGGGGGATAGCATGGTGGTTTTCAAATACTTGAAAGACTGCCATGGGGGGGAAGTTTTTCTCTCTTGACACAGAGGGCAGGTCCAAACTACAGCAGTTGGTTTAGATTAAATCTCAGGAAATATTTTCTAACTAAGAACAGTAGGACAATGGGACAGGCTGCCTAGGGAGGTTAAGGAAGCTCCTTCATTGGATGCTTTCCAAAGGAGGTGGGATAGCCATCTGTCTTGAATGGTTTAGACACAAATCCTGCATCTTGGCAGGGGGTTAGACTAGATGACCTTTGTGGTCCCATCTAACCCTAGGACCCGATCCCTCATGCAGGACCACAGATGAGGTCAGACACAGAGCCACCTCTTCCCGTGCATAGTCTGAATCCCTGCATTTAAGTAAGTGTAAAGTTTGCTCATTTGATGTGACATCCAAGAGCCCACATTCCAACAAAGGAGTTAGGGCAGGTGCGGTAGGAGCCAAGGCCATGGACCTGTTCTTCTATAGTACCTCGCAGAGGGCTTATGTTAAAACATGGCTCATCACATGTATCCCATTGTGCAATGGGGAGACTGGGGAGATATTATGCCTCCTTGGCCGTCTCTACACTAACTTTTCTTTAAACTGTCCTCCACTGCAATTGTACTGAAGCAACTCCTCTAGCAATGGGGAGAGCACTGGTATAGTACTAGGATGCTGGAGTTTTAACCAGTATATTGTCCACGCACGCTTTGAACATGTTTAAATAATGTAGCAGCCTGTCTACACAATTAATGCTGCTAGAGAGGCACTGACTCTACAGCAATGGTAGAATTTTTTTTTTTTTAAAAGACTAGTAGGAGAATACTTCAATCACCCTGGACACTCAATACCAGACTTAAAAGTAGCTATTCTACCAAAAAAAAAAAAAAACCCTCAAAAACAGACTTCAGTGAGAAACTGCAGAACTGGAATTAATTTGATGGCATCCAGTTTACAAATTAGGCCTGAATAAAGACTGCGAGTGGCTACAAAAATACGTTTAATTCCCCCCCCCCCCCAATTGGTGTTGGTTCTGCTTTGAGCAAAGAATTGGATTAGATGACCTCCTGAGGTCTCTTCTAACCCTAATATTCTATGATTCTCTCCTGATATTCACCCCTTCTCAACTGTTGAGAATAGGCCAGTTCCAACTTAATTGAATTGGTCTCGTTAGCACTGACTGCCCCCCATTTGGTAAGGCAACTCCTATCTTTTCATGTGCTGTGATAGATGATATAGATCTATATCCACTGCTTACTGTATTTTTTCACTCCATGCATCTGAAAAAGTGGGTTTTAGCCCATGAAAGCTTATGCCCAAATCAATGTTAATCTCTAAGGTGCTAGAAGGACTCCTGATTGGCCTTAAAAATGGGGAAGACAAAAAAAGGGGCAATTCCTGGTACACCTTTGTGTTCTTGCTTACTGAGGACTGGGTCTAAAAAGCACACTGTAATCAAAGGTCTCTTTGTTTCCTGAGGAGGTACAATGCCTGTTTGCTAACAGGAGTGTCTTTCAGCCTAGAATGCTGTTCCTAGCAGAGCAGGAATTGTCATTCAGTAGCATTAATCAGTTGCACCTTAAGAGCCAGATCCCCAGCTTGTGGAACACACCATAGTGCCATGGATTTAAGCAGTGCTCTGCTGCATTACACCAGCTTAAATGCTTGCCTGTAAAATCCTGAGCATTGCCCATGAAACTTCCAGCTCCTGCCAGGTCTGGAACAGGCATCCAAGCTTGCTGTTCAGATTTGCAAATGTCTCAAACTATCACTGGGCTACTTAGCCAGGCTCAGCTTTTTTTGTAATAAATTATATTTTGGTTTTTTCTGATCATTGGTACTTAAAATATCTTTATGGGATTTCATTCATTTTATGCTTACTAATGGCCAGATTAGTACACAATGTCTGGGCCAATGCACAGTGTGAAAGTGCGCTGAATCAGTCTTTTGTGGTCTTCAGAAATGCAGAAACTGGGCATATTTTATTTTTTAAATCAGCTGTCAGAAGCAATCATTCCAGATTGCCAAACTCAATTTTTACATGGTAGTGTGGATTATAAGCCACTATCTAAAGGAACAAGATTGCTAATTTATTAGTTAAATGATAAATTAATAATGAAGTAATTAAGCTAGTTTTTAACAATCCATTAATAATGACTAAGTGGGGCATTTTCAGAGTAGAACTTGGGAGCTGCCACAAGAACCTCTGAACAGAAAGCAGGGATTCAAATTTGTGTTGAAATTCCCATGAGGCACTCTCAAATTTTAACTATAAAATGGCATAACCTCACCTCTCTCCTTTTATTATTTCGGTTTAAACATGCTCAACCAAATAGGATTAACCTGAGAGGATGGCCTCACTAGGGCAGCTATTGACCATGCCACATAAATAAAGGAAAGATTCCTGCATTATGTTAAAGAACATAATACAGCATCTGAGAAACCACTGAATTAATATTTCCACAGCCGGTTGTTCAACCTAAAATCCAATAGGACTTTGTTCAGTGCTGCCAACATATTTCTGAAAGGCTGATATCTGCAAATATGTAACTTTCTTCCAGCCCAAATCATTGCTCTAGTGACAGATTTGAAGTGCCCTCAACCCTATAGCTTCTCCATTTACTCTTTCCCTTTTCCCCTCCTCCCCCACCCAGTGTTCGCATGTGTGTGTTGGATGGGTGCTGAAGGAGGATTTAACTACAGACTCTCTCACCCTTTTTTATAGAGGCTTTCCAGTAAAGTGCAGCACTTTTATTCATACCTGCATTCATAAACTAAATTGTCAAGCAGTCCCTTACAGCAATAAACCAGATGGAAACAATAATTTACATATCTCAGGAGAGCAACACCTAGGTTGCTCAGAGACAGGAGGAAGAAAAAGCAGAATATTTTACATAAATTACTGTATTTTAGTATATAGTAGACACTGATCCATAAATTGAATTTAGTTATCTATTTATTACTCTTAATTGCAAATTTCTTGACAGTAATACAATACTTTAAAAGCAACAGAAATGTATGTGCACAGAGAACATTAATGACTTCAAAAATATTCAGCTGCAGTCATTTATTAAATTTTATTGTGACCTATAAAAAGCAAAATAATACCTAGTACATTTGTAAATGTATGATTATGAATATTGTCAACTGGTTGAACTGCTCTTCTTTCCATTTTATATGATTATCATATTCTGGGCTGATATCTCGCAATTTGGAAATACATTGCTTTCCTGCTCACAGAAATGTATACTAAGAGGCTTAAATTTTAATAAGCATTTTAGTTCCTGATTTTTATTAGGTAAAATCAATGTCAGTCCATCACAATCATTGATGTCTAGTACTTTATTTACTGATTAAAGTTTAAATGAAACATCCATCAAGTGGTTTACACATTAGTATTTTTGTTGAATGTACTTTGAAGGCTGGAGGAGTCACAGGATTTTGGAGCTTTTTCCCTTCTAGATCGCTGATTCAAATCTGACTCAGGCTGACGGTGGTTAAAAGGTATTTCATCTGCAGGCTGTTTGCTAGCCTATGTGACTAGAGTTGATAATCTCAGGTCTGCTGGTTTAATGGGGAAAAAAAACCCTAGAGAGGTAGGTCATTCCCAGTGTACACACAATAAAAAGACAACTGTTGTGCTGTTTTGTGAGCAGTCTCAGCAGGGTGGCTAAAGATGGAATAGGAATGGACAGTCGCCTAACCTTTTATCCTCACAGATGGTCCATTCTGGTCTGAACAGACCTCTCCCACCTCATATCTCTCTTCTGAGAACAAATAAAGGTTTCCAGTCTCCAGGACTGTCTGCTCATCTTTCATGGGCAATGTATACTGAAAAATTGAAATTTTCTTTAAACATTCTTTGCTGGGTTTCTGTTTGAAACATAGAATCAGATCTTTTGTTTTAAGCCAATACAAAAAGCTCCAAGATATTACAGCAATGAGAACTTTAGCAATGCATATAATTTCACTCATAATAAAATTACTGTGGTTTGTTTTAGTTCTTTGAATACTAGAAATTACATTGTCAGGATAACAGTCATTGAACAAATTTCCCCATCTTTGGGGGGAGGGGGAGAATAAACATCTTGGCTTCACTCTGACACTGTATTTTCTATTTCTGCCACATCTTTGTCTTGGCATTTATCTGGCAGCAGGAAACCATTACCCAGTGACAGCATTCTGTTTCATTGACTTTTTTGAAAACTGGATTTAATTCCAGATCTTTAGAAGAGATTTAGGCACTTATCAAAGGGTAAAACTTTCAAATGCCCTTAAATGAATTAGAAGATGAAGACCTGATCTACACTACAGTTAGGTTGATGCACAGCAGATTATGTCAACCTAACTGGAATCATCTACACTAAAATGTTGCTCCTATTGATGTAACATGCCCACTGCACCAACTTAACTCCACCTCCAAGAGTCGCAGCATTTGGGTTGAAGTAGCTAGGCTGACACAGTATCACTATACACGCTGCATTACTTTCATCAACTTTAGTGGCCTCCAGGAGGTGTCCCACAATGACTCATTATGACTGCTCTGGTCACTATTTTGAACTTTGCTGCCTAATGGCCAGGTCCACACTCCTCTCTTTTCAAGCCCCACAAATTTTTGAAATTCCATTTTCTGTTTGGTTAGCACTCCATGCCAAGCAAACGACTGCCCTACTGACCATGCTGGCTCCACGCTGCAAACTGATTCCCACTACCTCCTGCGTACTCCAGGTAGATCTCTGGGGGTGGGGGTGGGGTAAAGGGAAGAGAGGCTATGCAGGCACTGCTCCAATACAGCCATAGAAATGTAGATAGCTACAAGCAGAACACTTGGGGCATGGGGGAGAAGGGCTATAGAGACCTGCATCAGTGTTACATGAAGCCAAAGAGCTGCAGCATGCATACCATAAGGCAAGGGAGGCTAACAGTTGCTTTGGTGCAGAGCCACAAATATGCCACTTTTGTAAAGAGCAGCATGCCACCTTCAGCAGACACCCCACCCCCAACTCAAGAACCCCATGGATACTTTGGAGTCACAGATCCCTAGGGTGAACAGTGAGAAGGTGTTGGATGAAGAGGAAGAGTATGGGGGACAGGTGACTGGGAACCCAGTGGTGCAGTGAGCCAGGAGCTACCTGATTCCAGAGCAGTTGAGCCAGTCCCTACAGGGCAGTACTGGCAAGCCTGATACAGGGGAAGGAACCTCAGGTACGTATGCAGTTTGCTCTGATATTGCAGGGACACATCTAAAGAATAAATGAACAATCAGGAAGAGGTAGTAAAATAATCAATAGAGGCAGAGTTGCTCTCTGCTTCTCATTCCCCTGTTCTGTTAGGCTGCACCAGGCTGTCCCAGGAATCCTCCATAGAGATCTCAAGAAAAGTTTTCTGGTGGTAGTCTGCAATCCTTTTCCCAGAAATCTTTGGCAGAGCAGCTTTATTTCTTCCACTGCAGTAGGATGCTCCACTCAGCAATTATTTTAGCAGGCAACATTGCAGCACACAGGCTAGCAGTATACAGCCCCAGGCTGCAGCTGGGCGCATGCAGGAGCTGTTCCCTTTCAGCCTCTTTTCACCACAGCTGGGACTACTGCCATGCTCTATGAAGTGAGAATGTAGTGCTTGTAGCTTGTGTCAATCAAGAGAAGTGAGTTCAGTATACCAAGTTTTCATTTATTGTGTGAATACACTCACAATAGTATCTCTGTGCTTTTTATCATTTGAAGCTGGAAATATGGCCTTGAGGATCTCTGTCCACATCAGTGGAGTGGTCAGGGATAGAGTGTAGAGGAGAAAAGCACAGGAAAAGGAGAGACATGCAGCAGGCTATGCTTCGTGCTTCTCAGGCAGCAAACAGACATACTAGAAGGTCTCGTTGACCTTCAGGTTCAACAGACCCAGGTTCACCTCCCTCTGCAGCCCATGAAGAACTGCATTCTGGGACCTCCCTACACATTCCACATGGTGTCCAGGGCCACTGCATTACACGTACTACTCCACCCTGGGGGAAGAGTACAAACAATCACAGCCACACATAGAATGGGACACCTGGTTGGTGTGTGTATTTTTTGTGAAAAGAAAATGACTTTTCTCCTTCAAAGGTTCTCTTCCCTGTATTCATAAAATTTCATTGTTATACATGTCTGTTTGGAATAAGTCTATTCATGGAAACTTAATTCATCTTTATTAGTTCACAACATATGCTGGCTAGCTCTGACATCAGTTCAATCCTATTGCTGCAGAACAATCCACTATGTTTTGCATACTGCCCAGAGTCTCAATCCTTCATAGCAGAGTGCAATTAGTGGCCCTCACAGCAATCCCCATGGTGGATTTCACGACTCCAAACTGATTCCAGACTAGTCGGTAGCAATCTGGCATTGAAAGCTTCCATGCAGTGAGCACCACTTGCTTCTCCAATGTCAGTGCAGCTTTTGTTTTGGTGTCACTGCACCAGAGGCCTGGAGCAAGCTCCATTCTTACGCTTCCAGGAATGTGCCTTGTGCATCCAAAAGTTCTTCAGCCAATGCTCATATGTACATAATGATGCAATCTCACCAGTCAGTGCTTATTTCTTGGACCCAGAACCAGGACTCCATCATCTGCAACTGCTCTGTGAATGCCAACAACAGTTTTGTTTTGTTTTTTTCTTTTTTGTACATAGTCCAACAGGACAGCCTCCAAGGATTCATCTTGTTCTGCCTGTGTGGTGACAAGACAGCAAGTGTGAGAAATCAGGTTGGGGGTAACAGGAGCCTATATAAGAGTCCAAAAAATTGGGACTGTCCCTATAAAATCAGGACATCTGGTCACCCTATCCACCTGGCTCCTCTGGCAGCTCTGCAAATACTGCAGGATGAGGTATATTGTGCTTGAAATGCTCATCACAACAGTGCAGATCTGTCCAGGATCCATGCTTCTCACAGAGATGGCAGATGCACTGATATGTGGGGCTTTTGAAGAGGTGCAATGTTTATACAATTATAGGATGGCAACAACTGCATCCTGGGATATTGAAACCATATTCCCAGTTACTCCTGTACCATTATTTTGCCCACAGAAGGCATTGCAAACCCTTCAAAAACACCCTGTGCTAGATGGTTGAGAGTTGCAAAGTGGGATAGCTACCAACAATGCTCTCTGCATGATGCAAGCACTGCTAGTGAGGAAGTGGACCACCAAGAATGTAGTATGAACATACAAAAGCAATTTAATTACTGTGTCTGATCTATGTCAAGATAGGGCAAGTCTACACAACAAAATTAAGTCATCCTATATGCCTAAATCACCTTTTAAAATGGGACTTAGGTCTTAATTCATTTGGGACTTTTGAAAATTTTACCCTGGTCTATTCTGAGCCATGTACTTCATTCCAGTGTTAGAGCCATATTTTTAAGGGTATTTAGGCACCTAAAGATGCATATGGCTCCTACAGTGATTTTTTTTTTCAAAAGCAGCTAGGTACCTAACTTCTGCTGGTTTGTGTGGTGTGTTTTGTTTTTGTTTTTTGTGAGACTTAGGCATGTAGATGCTTCTTAAAATCCCACTAGGCACCTGCTTGCATCCTAAAGTACGTGAATGAGACTCTGAGTCTCACAACAAAGGGAAATAACCCACTTCCCTTCCCCTTCTCTCTCGCACCCAGACTTTCCTCTCTGGGCTAACCTGAGAGTACTGATGTAATCTCTTTACATCACAATACCAAGAAGCATGTCTCGTCTATTCCACAAAGAGACAAACCCCAAATAGAATCATTTCTGTTTCCTTGTATCTCTCTTCCCCCCTCCCACCAATTCCCTGGTGCTGCAGAGCTTACCCTCCGTAGATCTAACACAGAGGATTCCCCTCCCCTTCGTTCATTAGCCTACCCAGAGAGAGAAACTCAAACAAGTCTTAAAAAGAAAGCTTTATATAAAAAAGAAAAAACACATGAACACGATCTCTGCATCAAGTTGACAATTCACAGGGCTATTACTTAAAAGAAAAAATATGAATAAACAAACTTATTCAAAAAGAGATTTAAACATTCCAGCAAACTACACCTATGTAAATACAAAACATATAAAAGCCTATTGTTTTGCTACCTTTGTACTCACAACTTTGAAACTGAAGATTAGAAGCTTGAAGATAGAAAAGAAGCCTCTCATAGCTGAGAGACAGACAAAAGACTCAGACCCCAAAAATTCCCTCCCTGACTTTGAAAAATCCGGTTTCCTGATTGGTCCTCTGGTCAGGTGTTGGGTTCTCTTTGTTAACCCTTTACAGGTGAAAGAAACATTAACCCTTAGCTATCTATTTATGACAGGACCACAAAGGAGAGGAAACAATTTCCACAGAATCCCCCTATAAGCATTTGAGGTGTATATACCACCTAATGTAGGACCAATACAGGTAGTGGGCATGGTAAAAAAATGTCCTGGAAGGCATGGGACATGGTTAGAGTACACTGTACTGGGACAACATAGTGCCAGTAAATGGCACATAGCAGGGATATAAAAGCTTTCACAGTTTAGGGCAGCAGTGAGGGCTAGAGCCAGAAACAAATTGGTACAAAAATGGCTTAAATCCACCTTTGTCATTCATGGCAGTGCTGTGTTCTGTACAGAACCAGAGGATCCAAGAATCTGACTCTAGGAGGTAAACAAGAAAAGATTTCTAGACATATAAAAATATCCAGAACTCGGGGGGAATCTTGCATGCTTTTGGTTAGTGAGGGTAGTAAATTTATTTATAATACTTGCTGTCAGTGTGATGGGACATAGCGGGCATGTCCCATATGAAATGTGTATAACTGGTAGTGAATTACTTTTTGGGCCTGTAAAATATTCTCCTACAGTAACTGGATCAAAAAACAAAGAACTGCTAAACCAATTCCCTACAGCATATCTAAAAACTCTTCCAATGAACAGATGCCTGCTCCCTCAGATAGTACATATATGCCTTTGAGAAACTACATAGGTGTTAAACCGCACTTAAAATACTCCTTCTGTGGAGTTACTAAACCCATATAGACAATCAAAAGAATTCTTTGAAGCAAGTAAATAAACTGTCCCAAATTTTGAATGGGAACTATTTGCTATAGGCTGTAGATAATGTAGACAAAGATCCCTATTACCAAAAAATCATTGTCGCATAAATATTGCAGGTTTCAGAGTAGCAACCATGTTAGTCTGTATCTGCAAAAAGAAGAGGAGTACTTGTGGCACCTTTAGAGACTACCAATTTTTTTTTTTTGAGCATAAACTTTCATGGGCTACAGCCCCACTTCATCGGAGGCATGTAGTGGAAAATACAGTAGGAAGATATATACAGAGAATATGAAACAATGGGTGTTACCATACACACTATAAGGAGAGTGATTATTTAAGGTGAGCTATTATCAGCAAGAGAGAAAAAGGCCCATTTCCAGCAATTGACAAAGAGATGTAAGGAACTGAGGGGAGGGGGGGAATAAGCGCGAGGAAATGGTTTTACTTTGTGTAATGACCCATCCACTCCCAGTCTGTCTTCAAGCCTAGTTTGGTGTCCAATCTGCAAATTAATTCCAATTTAGAAGTCTCTCGTTGGAGTCTGTTTCTGAAGGCTTTTTGTTGTAATATTGCGGCTTTTAGGTCTGTAATCGAGTGACCAGGGAGGTTGAAGTGTTCTCCAATTGGTTTTTGAATGTTATAATTCTTGATGTCTGATTTGTGTCCATTTATTCTTTAACTTAGAGACTGTCCAGTTTGGCCAACGTACATGGCACAGGGGCATTGCTGGCACACAATGGCATATATCACATTGGTAGATGTGCTGGTGAACGAGCCACTGATGTCATGGCTGATGTGATTACATATAACAGTAATAGTTAATTTTTCAGTGGAAACACCTAAATTGAATGTACATGTGCAAAAGGCCATATCTGTGCATGTGAAATGGATAACTACAATCATCAAGGTCTCTTTGCATGTATACATTTTGTAGGCTCATTTTAGGAGATGCTTTTGAAAATCTGGGCCTACTTGACCTCCTAGTTGGTATGTCATCAGAAAGGCCAAGGATTTTATGGACTCAATTACCCTTTTCCCTATGAAGTTAGTTAGTTGTTCTTGGCCAAGGCTTACGGCACATTGGTAGGGTGGTGTGGGGGAAAATTACACTTTTCCTGTCTATGGGATACGGAGATACCCTTTGCTATTTTAAATTAAAATAAATTTTAATTTAACAGCACCCTGGCCTCAAAAAATATTCATGGCAAGGGTCTGTTCATAAATAACATAACACATTTTTTGGTGGTGGTTTTTTTTTTTTTTTTTTTTTTCCAAGACCCTCCCCATTCCTTTTGTAACACTTTGTAGGACTGAAACAAACATGCAAAATTAAGGATGCCCTCCCCCACCCCCCATGACTTAAGCAATTTAGGGACAGCCTCTAGCGGTCCAAGTTTGAGAAATATTGTGAGCAATCTCAGACTCTGAAAATGAAAAACATAATTCTTGCCTCAACTGCAAGATGTTCCATGACATAGATGGAAAACAGAATAATTCTCAGCTCTTTCCGTGTAGGAAACAAAATCTCAGCCTTTCCTGCATCTGTACCTTCAGGGGCTCCAACCAAACTGCGGTTTTCTCTGTGTTCATTTTATGGATCATTGAACCAATTTATGCTGTACAGTTCTTGATGTTTTCACTTATAAGTGCATCTAGCCCATCAATTCTAATCTCCAGGGATCAGATTTGTTATGTTGGTGTAAATCCATTGACATTGGTCTAACTGAAATTAGTATCTGCCTCAATATCTTTAATTTTTGTCTGTCTTATGTGGAGTTTAAATAAAACCCTTAATCTGTTCATCCAAGGAAACGATTTTAGACTGGATTACATCCCCCTGTCTGTTGGAAGATTCTGAACTCCGGATGATGGGAATGTGAAATATGAAAAGGTCAACCTTTGAGATTCCAGTATCTTGAAAATGTAGTTCCTGATCTTTGGGGTATTATGAAAAATGTTTCCTCTTCTGAATAACTATTCAGTTTACGGTAAATAAATGTAAATCCCTTATTTGAGCTAAAGGTTTCCAGCAAAAATCCTCCCCTAAAAATAAACAAAACCAAGCCTCGCTTCATCTGCCATCTTGGCTGGTCTGTGTGACCTTTTCTGTCCACTTCCAATTGAATGTGTTGGCAGCATTAATTGTATGTATCATAAAATCATCATCTGTTACATTTCTGGTATTTTGTTAATATTTTTTAATTTATTCTTTTATGCAGTTAGTGTGGGCTGTGTCACATGCTTAGTTTCCCTGTGTCCATATTTTTATATTCAGATGGTCCAGTTGAATAAATGTGTTCTGTTTGTGATTGGAATGCTCCTTTTTGAGTCAGGATGGCAACTCGCACTAACTCATATTTGGTAAATGATGACTTGCTGGGGTCCTAACTCTTAAGCAATTCTAGAGCTCAAAGAAATCAGTTTAGCCAGTAACTCTCTCATAGTGCTTTCTGAACAATTTATTTGAATAATTTAGTTTCTTTTTTTAGCTCAGAACATTCAGAAATAGATTGATTTCCTCAATTTCACTGGTTCTTCCAATTTATTCTAAAACATTCTTTGAGTTTTTGTTTTTATGCTGTGGATTGATCATGAACCATTTGCTGAAAAGATTCTATATCCACTATTCACAATTCAAGCTCAGTTCACTGGTCACATTTGTCATATAGCATTGTTCTAGTCTGCATTAATATGAATCGAGAGGTGGTGTGGGCACTTTAAGAAGCCACTAGAGAGGGAGGGATAGTGCAGTGGTCTGAGCATTGGCCTGCTAAACCAGGGTTGTGAGCTCAATCCTTGAGGGGGCCACTTAAGGATCTGGAACAAAAATCGTACTTGGTCCTGCTAGTGAAGGCAGGGGGCTGGGCTCAATGACCTTTCAAAGTCCCTTCCAGTTCTAGGAGATAAGTATGTCTCCAATTATTATTTATCTAGTTTTGGGTGCATATGTTTCTATCTGCAAAGGCCTTGTCTGGCCCATTTCTTTCCCTTTTGTAACCAAGGCTTTGGGAAATGTTTTGGGGAACTTGTCCCTCTGCTGTGTTCAGACAGATGTGTCCAGCTTAAATGTATTACAGCTTAGTGAATAATTCCTAGTGAATTGTTTAATTGACAAATATAGCTGACTTTTCTGTCTATGAATTACACTGCTCTACAGCCAAAATGCTTCTGAAATAAATGTAGTCAAACTTTACTAATTCTGGGTCACTGAGAACAAAAATGATGCTTAAAATTGTTGATTGGCTCTAGTCTAGCTGTTGGGCTCCAGACTACAGCAGTGGAATCTCCTGGCAGGTGATGTTAGGGTTTCCATGTTCCGTGACCGTCAAAAGGATCTTATCCCATTCTTCTTCATGGAAGGTGATCTTGTAGCCTGCAACAACATCGATGGTGTGATGGCAGCCCTCAACATCGTTCACGATCCAGATGAGTGGAGACTGTTCATTGATTCATCGAAGACGAGTCTTAAAGCTGTTTTGCTGCATAATGGCAATGTTTTGCCATCAATTCCAGTTGGTCATGCAGTCCATATGAAGGAAACCTATGACAACATGAAACAACTTTTGAGGTGCATAAACTATGACCAACATCAGTGGCAGATCTGTGGCTATTTGAAAGTTGTTGGTCTCTTGCTTGGTCTGCAGACTGGATACACAAAGTACTGCTGTTTTCTCTGCGAATGGGATAGTCGTGCAAGAGATTCCCACTACATCAAGAAAGATTGGCCACTCCGACAGTCATTGGAGCCTGGGAGGAAAAGTGTTCAGCATCCACCACTTGTTGAATCAAGGAAGATTTTGTTACCACCCTTACACATCAAGCTGGGTCTGATGAAGAACTTTGTCAAGGCCATTGACAAAACACAAGCAGCTTTCAAGTACCTCCGTGGAAAATTTCCAAGGTTAAGTGAAGCTAAGATAAAGGAAGGTGTCTTTGTTGGTCCTCAGATTCGTGAACTTCTTCGAGATGATGCATTTGACCATGCACTGCGTGGCAAGGAAAAGACGGCATGGAAAGCCTTCCAGTTAGTGGCAATAAATTTTCTCGGAAACAACAAGGCAGACAACTATAGGTTGTTGGTGGAAAACCTCCTCAAGGCATACAAAAGCCTTGGTTGCAACATGTCACTAAAGATACATTTTTTGCACTCTCATCTAGATTTTTTTCCACCGAACTGCGGAGCAGTGAGCGACGAGCACGGCAAGCGATTTCACCAGGACATTGCAACAATGGAGAAATGCTATCAGGGCAAATGGAGCCCATAAGTGTTTGCAGACTATTGCTGGACAGTGACAAGAGATGCTCCATTTAATGAATACAAGAGACAAGCCAAGAAGCGCCGAGTAGACACTGAATAGGACTAAACTATGTACATAATAGTTTTTTGCCTTTTGTTTCATAATAAATTTTATTTATATAACCCTTTTGCTGATTTTTAAAGTGTTACATAAACAGGACAGGTGAAATATTATCATGTAAAGCAACCATAAACACATGAAAAGACCTAGGTTTACAATTTATGATTAAAACTCTACTATCTACACAATAAACATAGACATAAAATGTAAAAACTTAAATATCTTAGAAACAGTAGCCAATCAGTTGTTTTAATTGTCATATCTGAATTCAGCACATCAAAATACATAATAAATATCACATTTTTATCTCTGAAGCAGATGACCTCAAAAATTGTAGACCAGTGTTATCTGTGGGGTAGTAAAGCTCTGTAAGGGAGAGCTCCTGCCTGATTTTTTTTCAGTGCAAGGGGCTGAATATTACACTACCACATGCCCATAGCAATGGTGATGGAAGTGCTAAAGATCTCACTTCTAGAAAAGTACACTTGTATCCAATCCCTGATGCATCTGACGAAACCTTATTGAGACAAAATGGCAGTCACTGGAAAGTGGAAACTGCTTGATCTCAAGGTTGTGTGTGCAGGTGAGGGGAAGCCTCCTACTCCACACAGGAGTAAGGAGGCATGTTTATTAGGGTTTCCTCAATGTGCCTGTGTCGTAACTATAAAGGGAAGGGTAACAACCCTCCTGTATACAATTCTATAAAATCCCTCCTGGCCAGAGGCACCAAAATCCTTTTACCTGTAAAAGGTTAAGAAGCTCAGGTAACCTGGCTGACACTTGACCCAAAGGACCAATAAGGGGACAAGATACTTTCAAATCTTTGGCGGGGAGGTGGGGATGAGAAGGCTTTTGTTTGTGTGTGTTTGCTCGGACCTCAATCCATGTTCTCCAAATCTTTCTGCACAAGTCTCTCATTTTTCAAACTTGTAAGTAATAGAGAGGCAAGGCATGTTAGTTTTATCTTTAAAAAGAACAGGAGTACTTGCAGCACCTTAGACTAACAAATTTATTTCAGCATGAGCTTTCGTGAGCTACAGTTTTATCTTTGTTTTTCTCAACTTGTAAATGTTCCTTTGCTAGCGGGAGGTATCCCTGTTTTGCTGTAACTTTGAAACTAAGGCTAGAAGGGGTTCCTCTGGGCTCTTTGAATCTGATTACCCTGTGAAGTTATTTCCCATCCTGATTTTACAGAGATGACTTACCTTTTTTTCTTTTTAATAAAACCCTTCTTTTAAGAACCTGACTGACTTTTTTTTTTTTTTTTTTTTTTTTTTTTCCCCATTGTCCAAAGATCCAGGGGTTTGGGTCTTTGATCACTTTGTAACCAACTGATTAGGATATTATTTTCAAACCTCCCCAGAACGGGGGTGTAAGGGTTTGCGGGGGATATTTTGGGGGAAGGCAGAGTTCCAAGTGGTGCTCTCCTAAGATTTGGAACACTCTTGGTGGTAACCTAAGCTGGTAAAAAAGCTTAGGGGGTCTTTCATGCGGGTCCTGCAAGAGACAAATTTGCATGACCCTCCTTTTTCCCCATGACTAAATGAAGAGAAGGGGGTTAGTTTAAATCTTGTGAGTTTCTGTGTTTTGTACAATGCCTCACACAATTGAGTCCTGGTCCATGACTAGAGTGCTTAAGTACTACAATAAAAAATAAGTTGATCGTTTCTGTTGTACTATAGGCAAAGCAGAGAGTGGGAAATTGACTTAACAGCTCCATTGGCTGGAAATAATGAACCCGGGGATGGAGGAAGGACTGAGACAAAGTTAGGATCAGTTTCTTTTTTTAATTTTAACATAAAAATGACAGTCACTAGTGGTAATTTTTGGAATATAAAACACTTTGCAAGGAAAAGTGGTGGAGATGTATTTAGTATGGTTATGGTTTGAGTCAAACCTTATTATGAATCAGCATAACTGGCATAACTCTCATTCAGGATAAATGTAAAGAAGGCATTGTAGTCAGATGGCTTTCACCACAAACCCAGACCAATGGCTCCAGCCAAATCAAAGTAACTTCCAAGGCCGCACAAGAATTTGAACTATGTGGACAGGTCTCAGCTGGGTGTTTGGATAAGGGTGTATGTGTGAGCGAGAGGCAGGACAGGGAGACAGAAGCAGATAAAAAGTCAAGCAGAAACACCTGGGAAGCATGATGTATGGCCCTGGGAGAAGCCTAGAAAGAAACGTTTGTTTGGGTTGAGTGCCAGCTGAGAGAGGCTTGTACCTGGGAGCAAGGACACTGGCCCCACTGTTGGTTTGATTCTGCTCCTGTTCAGAGAAACAAAACATTGATTTTATTTATTTACAAAGAAATATTGGACTCTCACCAATTTCTCCTCTTAAGTGGAACAACTTACTGTCAGTTTCAAGGGTAACTTCCCATGGTCCCTTGAGGACACCCACTTAAAGGTTTCTGACTCCCAATGGTCACTTCTCCTTGGTAGAGACCCACATCTCACTCCACTCTGACCAGGGATTTAAAAGTTGCACTGCTCTCTGATCTACATTGTGATATCCCTAGCAGGCCACTCTGCCTAAAAATTCTCTACCTGCACTTTGCTTTCTCTCTGAGAGCTATGACTAGTGTATTGCTACAGTTACAAGTTACCAGCTCCTTCTAAGCAAGCACACTTATTCTTAAGGTAAATGCGTTGTTTTATATGCTTTCTCTATAAAAGAACCAACACGGGCACTAGCAATGCACTTGGCAGGCAGGCCGGCTGTAGGAAGTGCGGGACCCAATTAGAACATTTTCAGAGGGGCCCTGGCAGAGATGACTTAAAGCCTTTCATTTCTTCCATGTATTTACTTTCCATAACTATATAAATAATATAATTTTATATATTATGTACATTGCATCATATATGCTGTTGATTGGTTATTAATGACCGCTGTTTCACATGTGTGGGTCCCAGCTGCTCCCTGCCCCTCTCATTGAATCAGGTGTGCAGGGTTACTGCCCTGGGAACTGCAGGGCAGTGGTGCACATGGGGCTGGTTGGAAGCAGGGCAGGGGCTGACTTGAGGTAGGGTCTGGCTGCAGGCAGGCAGGCAAGGGGTGCGGGGCTGGCTGGAGACACGGGGGTGTGGGGCAGGCTGGCTTCAGGCAGGGCAGCAGGGGGTTGCAGCAGGGGTTGGGAGGGCTAGAGACAGAGGAGAGGGGAACTGGCTGGCTGGCTTCAGTCAGGGAGATGAAGCAGGGGTTAGCTGGAGACAGGGCAGGGTGTGCGGGGCTGGGTGTGGGCAGGGTGTGCGGGGCTGGGTGTGGGCAGGGGTGTGTGGGGGCTGGCTGGCTTGGGCGGGGCCACAGGGGTGCATGGCAGGGGTTGGCTAGAGACAGGGCAGAGGGTTTGGCAGGGGCTGGCTGTGGGCACAGGGTGTAGAGCTGGCTTCAGGCAAGGGGGCCACAGGGCTGGTGCAGGCAGGGCAGGGAGTGCAGCAGAGGCAGCTGGAACCCTGGCCCTTTAAATAGCCCCCAAGCCTCCCATTATCCCAAGGCTCTGGGGGCTATTTAAAGGGCCCGGGACTCCCCTGCTTCTACCCGCCTCAGACCTTTTAAATAGCTGCAGGAGCCCTGGGGAATGCATGGGGGCGGCGGGGCTCGAGTGGTTATTTAAAGGACAGGGTGGCAGAGGCAGCTGGAGCCCGGCCCTTTAAGCTGTGTGTAACTAAATCTAAAACAAAATAAACTTTTTTTTAAATTTCTATTAATTGATAAAATTTCTATTTTTTTCACCCCATTGTCAAAACTGTAAACCTTGCCTCCTCAGAATAACTCAGTTCTACAAGCTCTAGTTATGTCTTTCAAATAAATCTCAGTGTTTATTTAAAAGTTCATCCTTATTCTTGCTTGTATCAAAAGCAGAGTACTGGTTCTCTTTTTTTTTTTTTTTTGAGTTAACACTAAAAACAAGTTAGTGTGATAGAAGCAGATAACCTGAGACCGAGAATAAATCATTTTTCTCCTTTCCTCTGTATTCTCATTGATAACCCAATAGCTTACCCTCCCCAAATCAAGCTTCACATGGAAATTTAATTGAATAGCTATTGTGGAATAAGCTATAGCTATTTCAGTCAATTTCCTTGGATACACAAACCATAAAGATAAGAGTCAAAGATCCTTGGGTAGATTGAAAACCTTACTACAGGGAGAGAAGGAGTCAGGGCTAGAGTCTGGAGAAGGCTTCTCTGAGGAAAATAAAGTGGGAAATGAGACTAGATTTCAGGAGTGCTCATTACTTTAAGGAGGCAGAGGGTTTAATTCAGCCTTTGGATTTAACAAATCCAGGGTAAGGTCTATCTAGGGTAGTAGCTGGAATTCAAGGTCAGTTTGTATAGGAGATGATTATAAATATATCTATTTCCAGAAACTCGTAAGAGCCCTCAACCAAAGAAAAGTTTAATTTTCTAGGAAAATTGTTCAAACATTTTTATTTTTAAAATTAATGGTGTAGGCTTTTTCATACACATCTATCTATATGCATTTTTCTATAAAAACAGTGGCCTTTTACTTTCAATGAATGAATCTCTGGTATAGTTTATAGCTATAAAGATTCACATTTCACCAACTTTGGGAAGTGCAGTGGAGTGCATGAAATGGCCCTGACACAAAAGAGAAGAATCCAATCTAAGTTTTGGAGCTTCACATAGTACCAGACCTTATAATGTATTAAAGATGTTGCCTGAAATTAATCTGTCCAGAAAAGAGCTTCAACAGAGCGGAACAAAATCTTTTAAAATTGTCCTGTTCTGATATTGCTAGGCATTTAACAACTCTCTCTAATTCTGTATATTACCAGAGGCATGGAAATGTGCTGTTGTTGGAGCAGCCTGTTTTCATTGGTGCAGAAAGAAACCCAGGCAAAACACACTGGAACCAATTTCCATATTACTTGCAGAAGTTAAAGTTCTTAAGCAATAAATCCACATAATGTCAGCAGGTTTTTCTGCATCTGTTTACTCTGGCTTAAAACTAAAGTTCATAGTACATCATAGCAATTTGAAAACTCTCATTAATGACATTTTAGCAGTGAAGTGCAGAAATAAAGTACCTGTCTCTTTCTTTCTCAAATTAGCCAAAAGCAGGAATGACAACAGATTGCAGTATTCCATTAGAGAACCAATCCAAACTGCTTTTCCTTTTGTGTAATTACTTGTCATGCAGAAAATTATCCAACCCTAGATACTCTTAATTCCACTTTTCACCACCAATATGCTTTTGGATCTCCCAGCCCCTCTGCTGGTGTCACTGAAAGGATAACATGCTTAGTTTTCTTCACTCAGTAGTCCTCAGGATTACCCATGCACTTCTCTCTATTTTTCACTTCCTCTCCATTACCCTATCTTCTGCCTGATGTTTACCTACAAGCTCATTGAACAAGCTGATTATTTCAAACATTTCAGCTTGTTTTTATCAGATTCTTTTCTTGAGTTTCTGATTACTGATCTCTCCCCTCTCCTGAAGTTGCTCCCACAAAGGTCACCTGAGCAATAAAAAGAGACTGCCTTCTCATTGTCCCACCACAGCAAATATGCTTGTAGGGAACATTCCCTCTTGATACCCCTAAGGTGAACTCCAGGGAATCTGGGGCAAATCATGCTAAGCATTGGGAATTCAGTCCCACTAGAAAAATTGAAGTCCAAGGCAGACCACTTTCAGGGAAAAAGTGTAAGACATCTCTTTTTTTTTTGTTTGTTTGTTTTTTTGTTTTTTTTTCAGTTTTCCAATAATTGCATCCTGTTTGCATTGTAACCAGGACCTACCTTTTTTCTTCTGTTTAAGTAAGGTAGGAAGAAAACTTAACTTATCTTTCCTAGGTTTTTCTCTTTTAAAAGTCTATGTGGTCTTCCAGGCACAAGCCCAAGACACTTTACTATTTGAAGGCTCCCTTTTTTCCTCAGTTTTTCCCTATCTCTTTCTGTTTCCATCATTCAAATCCAGATCTAATGACTTCAGCCTTTGTGGGCTGCTTGGGTTTGTCAAATCCTGTAGCCATCGGATCCTGATGAGGGAAAGTATCTTTCTAGTCACCTGGTCTACCCAGGTGAAAAAAATAATCAGAATATTTATTCTATTCTTATGTAATCATATAAAATATTCTACCATATCTTCCATCACATCACTTGGGGAATGTGTGGATAAATTTAATTAAAATGTAGCAAAGTTCCTTAGCTAAAAGTGCTACAAAACTGAACTATTTTTCAGGATGCTGGTTTTAGGTTCAGATTTAACAAATAACTGATGATGATTATCACTATGTAGCAAAAACATGACAATAGATTTTATAATAGTAATAAAGATGTTTTGAATGGGTAAGGCCAGATGCCCTGGTTTGATAAGTTCACATTGCACTGTATGCTTAAATCCCTTGGATAATTCTCCCTGTGGAGGGGGAATCTCTAGCCAGTGTAAAGCTGACAGAGGAGTCTGCCGCCTCTTGCGCCACCTCCACTGCAACCCCCTCCCCTGATGGAACTATTATGCTTAAGTAAATGGGAGGCTGCATTCAGGGGATGGAGATGAGGACAGAGAAGGGAGTGTATCACAGTGAGAGTCTTGACTGTCAGTTGACCATAAAAATAAAGCTGCCCCTCCTGCAGCTTTAAGTTATGTTGGGGTTATGCAGAGCAGAATCTGGGAACTGCTGTTGGGTCCAATTGTCAGCAAAGCTCAGGTGCAATGAAAAATTGAGCCCACAGTGCTTTTCATCTCAACACATCCTGCAAAGAGGCCTGAATAATTAAAGGTATGAGGCTTTGGGGAATTATACCCCTTGCATAATTTACACCTCCATCTCCACCTTCTGTGACTCTGCAGACAGAATTGTAATTTGTCTATTTGCAAATCATTGCAATAACATGGACTTTCATTCATTCTATTTCATTGTTAATGGATTTTTGCTGTATACAAGTTTAGCATATTAATAGCCTTCATGTTGTATACTGAGATGCCTCAATACACTCAACTTGGTGAGGGAGACAAAACATATTGTGTTCAGGTCAGGGGAAGTGAACCCAGAAGTACTATTCACACAATAGATAAGAACTCTTTAAAGATGGCTTATTCTGAGGTGATGCATTGAAAGTCACTTCACTTAAATTGCATGGAAGTCAGGAGGTTATTTTCTACCAGACAATGGAAAGAGAGGGCTCCTGGATTAATAATCATAATTTATTAATATTTTGTGGCTATTCCATGAATGTGTTTTATCAAATTTCTAAATTGTAAATCTTTTCATTTAAGAAAAGTCCAATTTTGGATTTTTTTGGCACACTTCTGATGCTATTAAAGCCCTAGAACATTCCTCCAGGTCAGTCTTTCTTCCTTTATTTTTCTTTTTCAGTCTGGAACATAGCAAGTAATGAAATGTTGATCTAGTTTATACAAATTATGTTACCAACATAAAAAAAGGAGTAACTTTCATACTGACCAAATGAGGGAGTGATTCTCATTATATTCATTATAAAAGTCCTCTGCCTGATTTGAATTTTCTTTAGACTTAAGATGTAAAATTTAAAAATGAACCAGTGACAGACTCAAGGGGAAGTGCACATTGCTAAATACTGTTAAGCATTGAGGGCCAATTTGTGAAGACCTGGGAGTTTTGTCTGACTGGGACTTGAGACGGGACAGGATGAATTGTTTCTGTTAATGATGATCACTATATATAAAACTGTGGTTCAAATGGTGCACAAAATGGACCCAACTTTGCTGTCCCCGTTCAGGTAAATTTTCACTTCTTCTTTATTGCTCTACCTTCTGCCTGTGGTTTACGTACAAGCTTCTTGAGCAAGCTGGTTATTAAAACTCCTGCTTGGTTTTATTAGATCCTTTCCTTGAGTTATTTCTCCTGCTTACTGATCTCTCTCCTCTCCACTGAAGTTGCTCCCATTAAGGTCACCAATGACAACCCCATACCCACAGCAAAGTGCTGCTGCTGTATCTACTTTCTCTTTGAGCTCATTGTTGTCTTTGATTTTAGTTAGCATATGTGCTAAAAGGAAGAAATTTGCTGCCTCATAAGCAGCAAAATGGTTTCTAGTCTGGATAATTGCTACAGTGTCTGTTTTTAGAAGATGCATGATGTTGGAGTCAGCATCTATTAATTATAGCAAAATTACCCTTCCCTCCACCCTAATTAATCAAATTCAGAATTTCTCTCAACCTCATATACATTCTAGAAGTGTTTTTAATATTTGCAGAGATGAATTCTGAATTAATGGCTTCCCATAAGCTTGGAATTTGCTAGGTCTACAATAGAAATTCTTTTAATCGAGCTATCTACACCTATCATTTCAGAGAACCTGTGTTGCACATTTTATGAAGTCTTTAATATAATTCATGCTATTATCTTTGTTAAATGCATGTTTTATGAGAAGTGGGAATTATATTTAACCTATAGGTTCTGAATACTTACTGCACTGATATTTCCATGATTAAATTAGTCTGTCCAAAATGTACTTTTTATTTTAAGCAAGAGCAGTTTCCTGTGAGTAATGAGATATATTATCCAGTGGTATAACATTCCTTGGTGGAAGAAAGACATGCTGGTTAAGCATCAGAACATAATCAGGAGAGTAGATTAGCCAATCCAACATACATCTAAAGCAACATGTCATTAATAGGTCACACCATTCAATAAGTCATTTGTTCACATTTCCAAAACATTAAATGGCGAGTCACAGCCTGCCTTGTCCTTCAAAGGACATGGGTAAGCAATTTGTTAGTCAAGAGCTATTTGGGTAAGTGTTAAAGTCGGCCCTATTTTCCAAAGTGATTTTGACTCTACTTAATTTCTTCAGTTAAGAGTTATTAGATTTCTGATAACATCTGTGCAGCACTTTATAAATGGCCATAAAATAAAACAAAATGAAATGCTGCTCAAGAATATGACCTGAAGCATCTTGAGAAGATGTCAACTCTTCAGAAAGTAGGTCTGGATCTAATCCATGTAGATGATAGAAGATTTTGAAGTATTGTTTTGAATGTTTTTCAGAGCAACAGTATTCTAGAGTGTGGCTAAAATGAATACATGAAAATGACAGTCTTCTAATTGATACATAAACATGGTCTCTCCCACTCAGTATGAGGCCACTCAACAGCTTCTATATTCCAAAATTACCCAATGTGAAAATGAGCCAGAGACTGTACACAGGAGTAAGCTGACAAGGCATATTAAATGAGTGAAACAAATGTTCAAATCTGGAGTACTTGTCAACTATTACGTGCAACGGAGCCTCAGACAGAAACTATCTGCTAGCAGTGATTTTAATGACTTTTATAGGTGTCTTTGCTACTGCCAATGAGTCTGCTGAAAAACAGCTTCAACATGTTGATGAATGGAAAGGGAAATGACACCATGAGTTATCAAGACACACCAGCCAGATGAAAGGAGATAATCAAGGCTGACTCTAGACAAAATGGCGCCCCAGGTGAGCAGCATCTTTGGCACTCCCCCTCCAATAGTTATACATTTGAATACCTTATTTCTTATTGCACTTGCAATCTATTTCAAGACTTTCATGCATGCAAATCATGCATGATTTATCCCTTTCATATAAGATGACAAATTTGCACACTAGGATCTCTAAATCTGTATTTATTCATGCTATATATAAACTTTTTTTTTAATTTTAAGAATAACAAAGTTTCCTTACATCAATTAATTGAACTGTGCACCAACATTGTGGACCAGCATTAAATAGTGTTACAGTAGGTAACAGCCTTAGAATGTTAAGTCTTACACTTGTCAAGTCTTAAAACAAAGTACGCTTTCACATTTACATGATAAAAAAAAGTTCACAATACCACAACTGGGCTTTCACTTGATTTTTGTTCTTGCATCTCACTGACTGATGGGCAACATCCTGCCCTTTCTATACCTGCGAGGTCATGGCTGACAACATTCTAGAAGGTTCAAGGAAAATGTAGTTCTCAAAGTCTGGAAGGTTCCACAAGATTCTACAAAGGTTCAAAACATTCTAGAAGGTTAGTGAATCCACATGTAGAATAACCGAAACATTTTACTTCAAACATTCTATTTTCCCTTTTGTCACAACAACAAAAACAGCACCCCAAGCCCGGCACCCCAGGCAGTCGAATGGGTAACCTGCCCCTAAATCCAGCCCCAGGAACAAACAGCTACCCAGTCATTTTATCATTTTAAACCAAAATGAGTATTATAGTAATGGCAGAAACCCAAGTGCATCACTGTATTATATCCTGTTGTGTTGGTATTCATTTGCTACAGAAGTTTCACAATCAAATTAATGTAATCTGTAATACATGAGGCTGCAGAGGCAGAAAGTTGTTAATTTATCTTAATTAGCTACGCTATATAGTATAATATATGGAAGTTTTTTAGTTTTTGCTTTTTATGTGGAGATTTGACTCCATATGTTGAGACATATTCAGTTTGTTTTCTTGAAATTTTTTTCTCTTTAAAGAATTTCAAATTATCACTTATTCCACAATAGAGGGGGTAACTCTTATTCTAAATCAAGTTACTCCACAGTGGGAAGATCTTAAATTAAATGGTTTTATTTAATGGTGTGTTTCATGTTGCCATAATATTTCTGCTACAGACAGGAATGTTAGGGGAAAAAGTGTAAGGCCTGGTCTACATTACGCGTTTAAATCAATTTAAAGAGTTAAATCGATTTAACGCTGTACCCGTCCACACAACGCTCTTTATATCGATATAAAGGGCTCTTTAAATCGATTTTTTTTTCTGTACTCCTCCCCAACGAGAGGAGTAGCGCTAAAATCGATATTGCTACTTCGGAATAGTGTTAGTGTGGATGGAAATCGACGTTATTGGCCTCCGGGAGGTATCCCACAGTGCACCACTGACCGTTCTGGACAGCAATCGGAACTCTGAGGCACTGGCCAGGTAAACAGGAAAAGCCCCGCGAACTTTTGAATTCAATTTCCTGTACGCCAGCGTGGGAGCTCTATGAATCAGCACAGTGGTGACCATGCAGAGCTCATCAGCACAGTGCGTATTCAATGCTATGAAACAAAACAGGGTTTTTTTTTTCTTTTTATTTTTTTTATTTTTTTTTTTTTCTTTTCCTGAGAATCGAAAAAAGGAGCACCAGCCTGGACCGCACAAGACGTACTCGATCTGATCGCTATAGGGGGAGAGATTCAGTGCTGACAGAACTCTTGTTCGAAAAAACAAATGAAAAAATATTTGAAAGAATTTCAAAGTCCTATGACGGGAAAAGGCACACAGGGACTCAGTGCAGATGCAGAGTAAAGTTAGGAAGCTTCAGACAGGACATACCAGAGAAGCAAACGGAAGTCTGGCGCGTCAGGGCCGAAAACATGCCGCTTCTATGCTGAGCTGCATGCAATTTAGGGGCGTGCGCAACCAGTACCCCACCCTGGCCGTGAGATCAGAGCGGGGTTGTAATATCAATGTGCTGAGTGGGATGAGGCGAGGGGAGATGAGGAGGGAAGAGCTTGCTGAGAGCACTCAGCACTCAGTTAGCCCCAGGAGCTTTTGTGACCCCAGAATTACGTCCCAGCCCTCCCAAGCCACAAGCCCAGACAGTGAAGCCATGGAAGCGACCTCTGGTGAGTATACCTTGTAAATATCAAACATGTTTTAAAACAAGCGTCTTTAATGATTGAATGCTCATCAGGGCTTGGGATGCATTCTCAGCAGTACAGTTACAGGAAAGATCATTAACGTGTCTGGGGATGGAGCGAAAATCCTCCAATATAATCTCTAAAACGCCTCTGAGGGGTACTCAGAAAGCTTTTGCAGAAGATTTCTGGCAAGACAGCCCTATTTGGTCCCCATTGTGCACTTTCCACACCATGCAGTCTTGTAGCAATATCGGAATCATAGCTTCACAAAGCACAACCACGTATTGGCCCAGGTGCTGCTGGCATTCCAGAACATACGTTCTGCATCCTGCCGGTGTTATATTTTTCTCAGGAGAGTTATCATTCATTGTAACCTGTTGAAATTCAGGACTTTATTAGGGCAACATCAGGTGATTTCCTTACTGGCAGCCGCTTAATCCTTCCTGCTCGTAGCAAAGCGGGGGGGAGGGAGGAATGATAGCACTGAGTTTCTCAGCGTTGTGCGAGCAGAATCTTCCAGGTACCAGCCACGATCATTACCAGTGATTTTACATGATAGCAGCCATCGGTGGGAGGAGAGGGAAAGAGGGGTTTGGTGGTTGCTGGTTCCTCTTAACAGGAACAAGCATCATAGTTCACTGTGTATATGAACACTGGAGAAGTCAAACAAACAACACTTACCATGGCCGCGTGGAAGCTAATTTGGATGCCTGACTCGCGCTGTGAGATCTGCAACACCAGAGCCACACGTCACTCAATATAAACAATGCAAATGCGACCTTTGTAGTGAAATCACATGTGCTATGTAAAGTGGATAGTGTTATTTCACTGTGAAAGAGTACAAGCATTGTTCTGTAAAATGTATGTTTTACATACTTCTCTCCCTGTTTTCCCTCCCCATGCAGCTCACAGTTGTCCGCCTCTCTATGCCATCCGAAGGCTAGCTCAGATAAGGCAGAGGAGGAAGAGAAGCCGAGATGAAATGTTCTCAGAAATCATGGAAGTAACACGCAATGACAGAGCTCATCAGAATGAAGTAGTGACGTGCAGCAAGTACAGGAAAGATTCAGTGAACGGGTAGGAGAGGAGACGGATAGATAACGTCGAGATGAGAAGTGTTAACAGGAATCAGCGTTGGTGGGATGCCACACTGCCAGAGTGGCTGCGTGCTCAAACTGATATCTCCGACGTATGGTGATCTTTCAGGAAGAGCAGCAGGGCTTAAGAGATGCCGCTGCAGCCCGTGTTTAACCACCCCTCAAGCTCCCCACGTTCCATATCGTCCTACCCAACGTGTAGAACCGCCAGGGGAGCTTTCTGCACCCGCCCACT
Organism: Chelonoidis abingdonii; assembly: GCF_003597395.2. Lineage (NCBI taxonomy): Eukaryota > Metazoa > Chordata > Testudines > Testudinidae > Chelonoidis > Chelonoidis abingdonii. The sequence continues at coordinate 84,266,995 of NC_133774.1, read as the reverse complement.
CCACCCCTGGACAGATCCAAGCAAAAGGCTGTCTATTACGTTGAATGAGCTATGGCCTTTTCCTTCCCTCCTATCCTTCTCCCAAAGCACAGCATGCAGGGATACCTTGATAATCTCTGCCCTCTTTTATAATACTTTTTAATTAAAAGAATACATCCAAAGGGGGGTGAATTTGCTTACAGGGAACGACTTTTAAGAAAGAATACATTATTTTAAACATACTGAATGATTAGAAAGAATACTGATTATTTTAAATGATTACTGAATGACTTTAGAAAGAATACTAATGATTTTATTAATGATACTGACTTTATTTCCTTCAGCAAGCTGAAGAAAAGGGGAGAAGGTGGGTTGCTTACAGGAGATGAGTCAACAACGGGGGAGGTTCATCAAGAAACAAACACAGCATAACCGTACCTGGCCCGTGCTTGAAACTCATTTTCAAGGCTTCTCTGTGCGCACCCTCCTGGTGTGCTTTTCTAATGCCCTGTGTCTGCTGCTCTACTCATGGCCAGGTGATTTGCCTCAGCCTCCCACCCTGCATAAAGGTCCCCCCTTACTCTCACAGAGATTGTGGAGCACACAGCAAGCAGCAATAACAAACGGGACATTGGTTTGGCTGAGGTCTGAGCGCGAGTAAGTAATGTGCCAGCGCCCTTTTTTAATGTCGGCCAAATGCACATTCTACCACCATCCTGCACTTGCTCAGTCTGTAGTTGAACAGCTCCTGACCACTGTCCAGGCTGCCTGTGCATGGCTTCATGAGCCATGGCATCAAGGGTAGGCTGGGTCACCAGGGATAACGACAGGCATTTCAACATCCCCAACGGTTTATTTCTGGTCTGGGAAGTAATTCTCCTTCCTGCAGCCGTTTAAAACGAGAGTAGTGCTTCTGAAGACGCGAGACGTCATGAACCCTTCTGGCCATCCACGTGGATTGTTGGTGAAACGTCCTTGTGATCCACCGTGCTTGCAGCACCATTGAAAAGTATCCCTTGCGGTTTACGTACTGGTGCCCTGGCGCTCTGGGGCCAAGATAGGGATATGGGTTCCATCTATCGCCCCACCACATTAGGGAATCCCATTGCAGCAAAGCCATCCACTATCACCTGCACGTTTCTAAGAGTCACAACCTTTGTAGCAGCAGCTTAACATTGCTTTGGCTACTTGCATCACAGCAGCCCCACAGTAGATTTGCCCACTTCAAATTGATTCCCGACTGACGGTAGCTGTTCTGAGGCTTGCAAGCTTCCAGAGAGGCTATGCCACTCGCTTCTCCACTGTGAGGGCTGCTCTCTCATCTCAGTATTATTGGCGTTTCAGGGCAGGGGAAAACATGTCACAAAGTTCAAAGAAATGCTGCTTTACACATGCAAAAAGTTTTGCAGCCACTGGGGAATCGTTCCACATCCACAAAAACTATGCGGGGTCACCAGTCCGTGCTTGTTTCCCATGCCCAAAATCGGGCGTTCAATGGGTAAACCTGCCCCATTACCAGCAAGTACTCCAAAACGCAGGGCCCGCGGTTAGGGAGAATTCAGTGTCCATGTCCTCATCGCTCTCGTGCCCTGCCGCGCTGCCGTAGTTGCCTCCTCCTGCCTTTGCAGTTCATGGGGGCCCTCAGCATAGACAGGCACAGAACATGTGCGTTGACTGGTGATGTTGACAACGTTCACGATAGCGTTACTGATCTCAGCAGGGTCCATGCTTGCTGTGCTATGGCGTTTGCTCAGTTCACCCAGGGAAAAAGGCACGAAATGGTTGTCTGCTGCTTTCACAAAGGGAGGAGTGAGGCTGTACCCAGAACCACCCGCGACAATGATTTCTCCCCCATCAGGCACTGGGCTCTCAACACAGAATTCCAAGGGGCGGGGGAGACTGAGGGAACTATGGAATAGCTACGGAATGGCTACCCACAGTGCACCGCTCCAGAAATTGACTCTAGCCTTGGACCATGGACGCACGCCATCGAATTAATGTGCCTAGTGTGGACGCACACACTCGACTTTATAATATCAGTTTTAAGAAACCGATTTTAGCTAATTCAATATTATCCCATAGTGTAGACGTGGCTTAATAAAAGGGGAAAGGCAAAAATCAAAACCCGAAAACCAAACTTTGGATTTTTGAGGGAATTGGATTCAGATTTCCAGATCTGAGCTCTCTGCTATATTTTTTTGTTCTATCTGGGATAAAAAAAAATCAAAGCATCTTATTTTCTTGTTCCAGTTCAGATATGCACCATGAGAAAAGTCATTCCTGTAGGATTTGAGTCTTGTGAGATTTACTGATCTTGTGAAATGTTCTTACTGTTCTTCTGCAAACTGTCATAAAAATAGCTTGCAGTATTTCATCATAATTGAACCTGACCTCAAATCCTTGCCCTGATCTGGCTTTGACCAAATGTTGTTTGAATCCAAATCATGCTATTCTCCCACTACAGGAACATAAGGACAGCTATACTGGGTCAGACTAAAAGTCTGTTCAGCCCCATATTCTTTCTTCTGACTGTGGCTAGTACCAGTGTTTCAGAGGGAATGAATAGAACTGCCAATTTTTGACTGATCCATCCCCTGTCAACCAGTCCCAGTTTCTGGCAGTTGGAGGTTTAGGGACAACGAGAACATGGTGTCATGTCCCTGGTCATCTTGTCTAATAGCCATTAATGGACCTAGCCTCCATGAATTATCTAATTCTTTTCTGAACCCAGTTATGCTTTTGGCCTTCACAATACCCCATGACAATGAGTTCCACAGATTGACCGGGTGTTGCGAGAAAAAGTATTTTATCTTGTTTCTTTTAAACCTGTTGCCTAATAATAGGCTGACCCATACCACTTGTGTCATGTGAAGGGGTAAATCACACTTCCTTATTCACTTTCTCCACACCAGTCATGATTTTATAGACCTCTATCATATTCTCTCATAGGCATCTCTTTTCTGAAATGAAGAGTCCCAGTCTTTTTAATCTCTCCCCATATGGAAGCTGTTCCTACCCCTAATACTTTTTCCAATTCTGATGTATAGAGAAGGACAACAAAAATTCTTTTTTGAAATGGGGTGATCAGAACTTCATGCAGTATTCAAGGTGTGGGCATACCATGGATTTATATAGTGGAAGTATGATCTTTCCTGTTTTTATTATTTATCCCTTTCCTATTGGTTCCTAACATGCTGTTAGCTTTCTGGACTGCTGCTGCACAATGAGTGGATGTTTTCAGAGAACTACCCATGACGACTCCAAGATCACTTTCTTCATAGTAACAGCTAATTTAGACTCCATCATTTTGTATGATTAGTGGGGTTTTTTTCCAATGTGCATTACTTTGCACTTATCAACATTGAATTTCAGCTGCCGTTTTTTGCTGAGTCACCCAGTTTTGTGAGATCTCTTTGTAATTCTTTGCAGTCAGCTTTCAACTTACCTATCTTGAGTAATTCTGTGTCTGCAAATTTTGCACCATCACTGTTCACTCCTTTTTTCCAGATCATTTATGAATATGTTGAACAGCACTGGCACCAGTACAGACCCCTGAAGGACCCCACTGTTTACCTCTCTCCATTGTGAAAACTGACCATTTAATCCTACTCTTCATTTCCAGCCTTTTAATCAGTTACTGATCCACTAGTGGACTTTCCGTCTTATTCCATGACTGCTTACTTTTCTTAAGAGCCTTTGACAAGGGACCTTGTCAAGCGGACCTTTGTTCACTTATTTGTTGACCCCACACACGCCCCCCAAAGAATTCTAATAAATTGGTGAGGCTTAATTTACCTTTACAAAAGCCATGTTGACTCTTCCCCAACATATTGTGTTTACACATTTCCAATAATTCTGTTCTTAACTATAGCTTCATCCAATTTGCCTGGTACAGAAGTTAAGCATACAGGCCTGTAATTGCCAATATTGCCTCTTGAGCCTTTTTTAAAAATTGACATCACATTAGCTATCCACCAATCATCTTGTACAGAGGTTGATTTAAGCCATAGGTTACAGACTACAGTTAGTAGTTCTACAATTTTAGTTCGGGGGTCGTCAACCTTTGGCAAGCGGCTCACCAGGCTAAGCACCCTGACAGGCTGAGCCAGTTTGTTTACCTGCCCCATCTGCAGGTTCGGCCAATCGCGGCTCCCACTGGCCACGGTTTGCCGCCGCAGGCCAGTGGGGGTGAGGGGAAGCAGCACGGGCCAAGGGATGTAATTCAGTTGTGAACACGTGTAACTACCTAAATTGTAAGCTTCTTGCAGCAGGCTAGGGTTTTTGTTTTTGTTTTTGATTTTAAATGCACCTTGCACGATGAGTTTCTGGCCCATTACTGCGGCTCCCAGACCTAACTCCTGTTGATTTCAGAAGCCTAAATACTTCTGAAGATCTGGACTTTAGGTTTTGTTATAATACAAAACATGAGTATGACAATAATACAAGTAGAGGCAGCTGCACACACAATGATCAGCTGGATTTGCTCCTGGTCATTTGTATGCACAATTATTTGACTTACACATGCAGTTACATGATTTGTATTCTGTGTGCAAGTTGGATGCATAATTGTTTGCATGTGTTAGGTCATAGTCTGGAAAACAGGCCCATATAGGAACTAAATATAAATATAATTTAACATTTTCTCTTTTCCTGTAAATGAGACCAAGTTGTGGTCTTGACAAACTTGTAGAAGAATTTATCTCACAAAGGCAGCCAGAAGAGCTTGACATCTCAGCATGACGAAAGAAAATGTGTCCTTTGTACGTTTGTTTTTTTTAAGCTTCTTCTAAAGGAAACAGAATATTTGTTTGAAACATCGACACTTCAGTTGTCACAAGTAGAGGCTTATCTCTAGTTGTCATTTTTGCTGCTGTTGAAAAACTAAATTTTTTTCAAAAGTGCAGCTATATTTTTATGTGCTGGTGGTAATGGTTTCTGTAACAAAATCTAGTTTAAGGAAATGGGATAGAGCTATTAAAGTGTTTGGATCTAATTGATAGATAAAAGTAGACACCACCAAATGTTCTACAGCTGGGCTCCTGACATCCACCTAATTGTTCATTGTTATATGTATTTCCACACACTCTACCATTATTTTCCAGTAATGTACCTCCTAGTGTGTGTTCCACACAGTTAAGCCACCTATCCAGTCATACATCCTCCTCTAACGTCTCTTCCCTTTAGGAACTTGCTATACTAGCATCTTCTTCCCCTTATCCCGTCAACTGGGGTTGGATCATCATGCAAGCATCCATCACCTTTATCTATCCAAGGCGGCACTAAGGTCCACCTACTTTCCATCTTCTTTGATGCAATTATCCATCACTTCCTCAGCTTTCTTCAGATTGCTATTATCCTCTCCTGCCATACTGGCTTCACGAGGTCACTTTCATTCATCTTCTGCATGTACATGAACCAGCCAAGTCATGCTTCCTGGATTTTGTCTGCCACATTGAGGACTTTGACTTACATTCTAATACTTATATGAAGAGAGAGATTTTGAAATGAAACTCCTCTTATGGCATGAAGTCATCTCATCTCAAGCATCTGGAGGCATTGAACCTGCTGCCTCTTTACCTCCCCTGCTTCTGCACCACACAGTATTGCCAGGCATACCGTTGTTCTATACAGTTGGGCTTAAGTGCATGCCACATTGCCACTGGCACTAGTCAAACACTACCCTGAGATGTGATTCCATACTCTTTCAGCAATCCCCAATCTGGACAGTATCTCGCATTCAAACTTGCCATCTTCAGTGACCCAGCCTTGAAGGTACTTGAACTAGATAGTCCAGTTTAGTCATATTCCATTAATCTCTAGACAGAGTTTCTCTGTGGCACTCTGCTGACCCCCATGACCTCAGTTTTAGGGCACAGCTACACTAGAAACTTCAAAGCGCTGTTGCAGAATGCTCTCGCCACAGTGCTTTGAAGTGTGAGTGTGGGAGCTCCTGGTAATCCACTTCCATGAGGGGATTAGCTCCCTGCGCTCGGAGCCTGTTTACACTACCGCTTTAAAGCGCTCACACGTGCTGCGCCGGGGTGGGGAGGTTGTGATTTTTCACCCTCCTGAGCCAGCAAGTTAGAGCGCTGTAAAATATAAGAGTAGACAAGCTCTTAGTCATGCTCATGTTCATCCCATGCTTGGCTTAGCTGGTCATACCACTGGTGTACTGTTTCTTCTAGGTCGTCTTATGAGAATGTCTATGCAATCTGCAGATGGCAGCTTCTCACCTTTTTCCTTTTGGGATCTTCCTACTGATACAGTCCATCAATATGATAAACTGCAGCAGATGAGGACTGCCACGAGATGCAGTCTGACTTTTTGACTTTAAAGGGACTAGTTCAAAAACATGTTTGGGTCATTGTGTTAAGTGATCTCTATAGGGCATTCACCATAGCTTATTAAAGCCTCAGACTCCATGTTTCCTGGTATGAGAATCCTTCTGTTCACTTTATTATATGTCTTTTCTAGGTCTATAAAAGCCCAGAAGCTATCCTGTTGGTATTCTAGCTTCATCTTTATTCTTTGCTGAATTACAAACATGGCATCTGTGGTTCCACATTATCTCCTAAAGCCAAACTGTTGTTTGTGTAGGCATTCCACCATTCTCCTAATCCTAGCATCCAGGATATATTCTAGTATCTTCATCCCACATGACAATAGCTTTATCCCTTAATATGTCCACATTCATGGATGCTTCCCTTTTTATGTATTGGAATCAGGATAGATTTGGACCTGTCCTTGGGAGTTCTCTCGTCTTACCATAGGGCTTTAACCACTCTGCTTATCCATTTTATGCCTCTTTCATCCAATACTTTCACCAGGTCTGCCGTCACTATCGGGTCCCTCTGCCTTACCATTCTTTATGTCCGAGACTCCATTTCTCATATCCTTCTTTGATATGTTAGGCTTAAGCACCATATCAGGATCACACGTTTGCAAGTCCTCTCTAAAGGTGTTTGCCTCATTTAGAAGACTCTCAAAGAATTGTTTCCACTCTCCTTCACTTGTTCAGACGTTACTAGCAGTCGACCCTGATCATCATGTACAAATGATGTTGCAATGCCATCCTCCTTCTCTTTTGTGCCTTTTTTTTTTTTTTTTTTTTTTGCAATGCTATAGAACTTTTTGTCAGCCAGCTTTGAGTCATTTAAAAGTTTGACATATGCATTATCTAGGGCACTGTCTTTGGCCGTCTTCACTAGTTGTTTGGCAGCTCATTTTGCTGCTTTGCATTTGTTTTAATTTACACCTGGATTCATTTCTTGCCTTTTTTTGTTTGTTTGTTTCAGATTGCTACTTGCACTTTGTCAGTCCACCGCTCCTCTCTTTTTCTCTTGATTTTCCCCTTCTGTATTGACCACAAACCTCTTCCAGTGCCTCAATCCAAATTATTTTGAGGTGTTGCCACACTCTTCACCTGATGCCAAATCTATTTCTGGACAAACTTATCTGCCACACTTTCCCTTAACTTCCTGAACTTTTGTCTTGTTTCTTTTGAGCTTTGTTCCCTACTTATCCAACATTCTACTGCAATCTTTACCACAAGAAGTTTGTGTTGCAGCTGCTACCATCTTGCTAGGTATCACTTTGCAGTCCATAACTTGAGTCCTGCTGAGATTTCCTCACCAACATCATATCAGTCTGGCTTTTGTTTCCACCACTGATGTAAGTAACCAAATGACTCACTCTTTTGGAATCGTATATCGGCTATCATCCATTAGTTGCAAATACACGTCTAGTAGTGTTTTCCCTTCCTCATTCATAGTGCCTAGGCTGTCTTTTCTCCTAAACACATTTCCTACCCCCTTCTGTTTTCGCCTGTGAGTGCATTCAGATTACCCAGCACCAAGAGAAGCTCCTCAGGGGCTGTCCCCTAGTGCCTTCAAAGTCTGGCAGAAACTCTCCTTCTCTTATTCATAACAAGGTGCATACACTGATATCACAAACATGATGCACTCTGTTACAATAGCATCTCATCTCTTCTCCTCTGAATAGAGACAAAGGCTTGTTTCCTCATCTCATTTTTGCTAAGACTACACCATTTTTTTCATCTTGTCCATTACATACAACCCTTGAATCCCAACAACTGTGTACCATTTCAATACACCTGTGGTTACCAAACTGATCCATGGACCACAAGTGGTTTGAGAATATTTGCTAGTGTGTGGAGAAGACTGGCTGCTCACATGGTGCTGGTTTTCTGCCTCATTTCTAGCTGATGTAGAGCTTTGAAAGACCCAGAATATACATTAAATACTTTCTTAAGGTTAGTTTTCCATGTAAGCAATTGTATTTGCACAAGATGATGCTTTGATCACCATTGAGAGGAAGGCAGTCAAAATCATTATGAACAAGAGGCGAGTAAAATGTAGTGAAGACTGAGAGCCCCTGCACCATAACCATGTGTGATCATCTGCTAGTGATAAATTGGTGTAACTCCATTTATGCCAACTGAAGGTTTGGCTCACTTTTGCAACTAAGAAAATGGCCACATAATTTAACTCTTTGCCTAGATGCAACATAAAATATTTCAGTTAATGTTGCATAAATGAACACAGTAGGCTATTCTTTCTTTTTCCAGTCATCAGTTTATCTTCCCCATCATTTTGATTTCCTTCTCTCTGTGTGTGTGTGTGTGTGTGTGTGTGTGTGTGTGTGTGTATGTATATATATATATATATATATATAATTTTAATTCCAGATAAGATGTAAGCCCACAGCTATTGTCACTGGTGTTCATTAAAAGTTCTGAGGTCACAGTTGCAAGAATAAGGGTATTAACTAAAATAGGGCAAATAACTAATCACAGATTTATTTGAAACATTTCTCCTCTTTCTATTTTCAAATTGCCTGCAAACAGATTACACTTTCTCAGGTTTATTCATTATTCAAAATTATTCACGTACTCATTTCAGCCATTACTACTTGATCTGTAGAGTTAATCATTTATCAACAGTTTCTTAGATGGGCGGTTAGACTAGATGACCCTTGAAATCCCTTCAACTCTATTCATAATTTGAAATTTGAGCTGCTTTGATTGGATACGTAGAACTTATCGTGCATTTGTTTCCAATTTGTTGACCATAATTCTTAGAATCAGTTTCATGATTCTGCAAATATTGTGCAGTTTTGGTGAGCATTCCTTCCAGTAAACTAACTTTGTTATGGTATAATTCCCCACTCTGAACCTTAGCATCCAAAAGATGGGGTACCAGCACGAATTCCTCTAAGCTTAATTACCAGCTTAGAACATGTAGCGCTGCCACCAACCAGGAATTTCAGTGCCTGGTACACTCTGGTCCCCCCAAAACCTTGCCCGGGGACCCCCTCTGGATCTTACCACAAGGAAAGTAAACCCTTTCCCCCACCGTTGCCTCTCCCAGGCTTCCCCTCCCTGAGTTACTCTGGAAGATCACTGTGATTCAAACTCCTTGAATCTAAAAACAGAGAGGAAAATTCACCTTCCTCCCTCCTTCTCTTTCCCCCTCGCAGACTTTTCTGAGAGAGAGAGTAATTTTAACACAGAGAGAAACTTAACCTTTCTCTCCCCCTTCCCTCCTTTTTCCCCACCAATTCCCTGGTGAATCCAGACCCTGTCCCCTGGGGTCTTACACACCAGAATAAAAAAACAATCAAGTTATTAAACTTTTAATTAATTTCTACTGTTTTTCTCTCTTATCTTTTGTAAATTTAAAATGGAATAGGTACAGGGTCTTTCAGCTATAGACACTGGGAATACCCTCCCAGCCTAAGTATACAAGTACAAAGTAAAATCCTTCCAGCCAAATACACATTTGAACTCCTCCCAGCCAAATATACATTTGCAAATAAAGAAAACAACCATAAGCATAACTCGCCTTATTTACCTAGTAATTACTATTCTGGACATATAGAGCTGTATAGGAGAATGGAGAGAAACCTGGTTGCACAACGCTGGTCACTCTCAGGAACCCAGAGAGAAAACCAACCAAAAACTAACATCATCTAGCAATCACACACAAAAACTTCTCTCCCTCAAGATTTGAAAGTATCCTGTCCCCTGATTGGTCCTCTGGTCAGGTGACAGCCAGGCTCACTGAACTTGTTAACCCTTTACAGTCAAAAGAGACATGAAGTACTTCTGTTCTATTAACTCTTACTTATCTGTTTATGACAAACTTGTTAAAATATTTTTGAAAAAGTGTGTGTGTGGGGGGAGAGGTGTGACCACAGTCCAAGTGAAGAGGAGAAAAAGGTTATTGTTGCAGCAAAGTGTTCTTTTGGAATTTGGCTGAAGAATATTTTTCCATTTGTACTAGTGGAATAAGATGAAATACCACATTTTCAAATACATGTGTGCCTAAATGCATGTGCCCAATTTATGTTCGCAAATTTCCCAAAGCATGACACAATTTAAGGTTTCACTCCCACAGAAAGGTAAGAATATTTACAATCTGTCTTGTGAATGCATCTCGAGGCATTTCTGTATCAAAGCTGGGCATTTGTAAATACACATAGAAAGAAACCTGCTTGAAATTTTGGTCTTAAATATTTGTGTTTTGGGTTTCGTTCAAACACATTAAACTGATCAGCTGGTGTTCAGTAATCCTTGATTTTGTTTTTCCCTATTGCTGTTTCTCTGGGATTATTCTGTCTTTTGGAGGGATAGGCTTACTGAATGGGTTTATTAGATGATGCACCAATAAAAGTAATCTTTCAGAACCATTACATTTTTTTAGTAAGTGATTTATTTATAATTAGTTAAGAGGTTTTAATTTATTGTGGAAACTGGTAGAGAGGTGCAAAATTAGTTTTCTGAGCCAACCTTTCTTGATACAGCAAGATGACATAATTGACTGGCTCACAGGTCTTCTGAGTAATTAATTACACATCTGCCCAATGACGTGCTCTTGCCTGCAGTAGAATCTGCAAAAATTCCAATTAGTATGACTTGTTCTGAACAATGCAAGAACTCAGAAAGCGAGCATTTCAGAAATGTGCATAAATTACCCTTGCAGAGTAGCTCAAATCTCAAATGTGAACAACTCATCTATGCAAAAATACTGCAAAAAGTTATCAGTCCATAACACAATCTACGTGCCTGTCCTTTTATCCTAATAATTCATAATAAAATAACAAATGTTATTTTAGAGACAAAGTGGATGAGGTAATATCTTTTATTGGACCACTTTCTGTTGGTGAGAGAGAAAAGCTTACACAGAGCTCTTCTTCAGGGCTAGGAAACATTTCCCTGACCTGAAGAGCTTGGTATGGCTTGAAAGCTTCTCTCTCTCATCAACAGAAGTTAGTCCAATAAAAGATATTTCTGCACCTAGCTTCTCTCTCTATATCCGGGAACCAAAATGGCTACAACAACACTGCACATATTTATAATGCTGATGCTTTTGTCAGGGCGACAGATACCCATTTCTGTCAGGGGACCCTAAGATACTAAATCCTAGGGGTCAGTCCTGTGCAGGCACAAAGGGGACTGGGACAATGAGTTTGTGCAGAAGTAGTGACAGAAGCCCTTTGTAGGTACAGGAAGGAGATGACTTTTTGGGTTTTCGTGCTGATAAGTATTTGAATGTGTTTACATATGTTGGTAATATGTCAGAGCATTTAGGATCCCTGTGGGTTTGTTGGTTTTGGTGTTCAGTCTTTATTGGTATTTTAACACAACATAATTTGCAAGCAACAAATTATATGGAACAAGCTCTCCATAAATGTCAGGCAGGTGTGTAGTTTTTGTTTGCATATTTTTTCACTAGAAATGTCCTTCTTCTAGAGTGCAGCTAATTTTACCTGATGTTTCAAAATGGCTTTGCAGGGTGGACTCCTTACCCCCCGCTTGATTTTCTTTTGATTGTCCTCCCCTACCAATGCTTCACAGCCTCCCCACTTTAACATGGCTAGCTGCAGGTCTGGATCTCTTCTTACTGGCAATGGGGTGCTTAATTTCCCCTGGGGCCAAGAAGACTGGCATCGGACGGGCATCCAGATATTATCCAATATTAATGCTCTTTGTTCATCTTGCTGAACAGGACTGTTACTCAAATGGTCTACCTGCACTGATCAGTTCTTACAGGTTTGATATTACTGGGGATTTTTTGCTGCTTCTGAAAGCTGCCTTTCTTGAATGAACCCATTATTGGATATCAAAGCCACACCAGCACAAAGTCCTGGCTGTGTCGGAGGTTTCTTGGGTGTGGGAATTTGGGTAATTGGGACCATCTTGCAGTTTTTCCTTTTTTTTTCTCCTTTGATAAGTGACTCAAAAGCTTAAGAGCACATGTGGGTGCTATGGAAATAATAAACCTCTGAATGATGAGGATAAAATTTGTATGAGCCATGCTGGATCAAGTAGAACAAATGGGGAAAATGTGCTGAACACATATAGACTTTGTTTTTGTTTGGTTAATAATTTTAATATCTGATAACTAAAAGAGGAAGAAACAAAGGCTATTTTCCTTCCTGAAGGACACACTTTTTATATTTTGCTCTAAAAATGGGGAAAGGAAGCTCAATATGCTCGGGTTGATCATTAATTTTGGGGGAAACATGCTGAAAAATAAACCCAGTGGTGTATGGTAGGTTTTGCAGTGGTAAAAGAATTAGCTTTTCTCCTTTTGACATCAAATCCTAGTCAGGTGTGGTGACTAAGAAAATGACACCTTCATTCTCAATAGATAGCACTTCTCCTTGAGCCAAATCTTGAAGTTCTTACTCAGGGCCCAATGCTCATCTCTGCCTCCGCAAAAGTTTCCTCTCCTACAGGTTGCCTCTCTGGAGGGCAGAATATGACCCTCAGTTTTTACTCAGAAGAAAACACATCAATTTCAATGAGTTTTTGTCTGAGTATGCCTAACAATTAAGACCTCCAGAGCAAAGTGGATATGAGAGCTTGAAGAACTAAATCTCCTAGCTGCAGGGGCATCATTTGCTATGGGGCAAGAGGTACAATTACCCTGTGGTAGATATGGCAATTTCCTGCAATATTCTTGGAGACTTTATTGAATTAAATTTAAGAATCTTAGTGGTCCATTATATTAAATGAATGGTTTTATCATAGAAATGTAGGGCTAGAAGGGACCTCAAGAAGTCATTAAATCCAGCTTTCTGAGCTATTGCAGGACCAAGTAAACCTAGACTTTCCATGGCAGATGTTTGTCCAGACTGTTCTTAAAAACCTCTAATGGTGGGGATTCCTAAACATCCCTTGGAAACCTGTAACAGAACATAACTACCCTCATACCTAGAAAGTTTTTTCATAATATCTTACCTAATTATCCCTTGCTGCAGATTATATATTATTGTGGGCTGGGATTGTATGTAGCCTCTGGAAGAGGGAGATATGACAGATATGAGAGCAAGAGCTCAAAGAACTATATTGAGCAGTGTACCAGACAAGGATGGACTTTTTAGAACAAAAAGCACTGATTTTCCTAGGTAATATCTAGAGGGAGACAAGCTGTATAAAAGAAAAAACTGAACTATTCATGGTCATTTTGGTTCTGAATCTGAAACAGTTATGAACTCATGATCACAGAGAAAACCCAGGTGTGTGGGTTTTAAAGAATGGACACATACAAAGTGCAAGGTTGGAGTTGGAGTGACCTCTGGTAAACTTAGTAGCATTCGTGTAAGTTCTTTTTTTTTATTGGTTTTAATATGTTTTCTCTCTAATGCTTTCACCTTACGAATTAATATATGCTTGCTTAGAAAGCACTGTGGTAACTTGTAACTGTGAGCAATTGTGCTGTTATGAGCAAAATTGCTCATAACCTTGGGAAAGAAAGCAAAGTGCAAACGCTGGCCTGTTTAGGCAGTCTGGCTTGCTGGAGATATCACAGTGTAGGCAGGGAACTGTGCAGCCTGGAAAAAATGCTGGTCAGAGAGAAAAAGACATGGGCCTCTGGCCAAAAGAGGTGATGGCTGAGGAGCTGGTAGCCTAGTGTGGGTGTCCTTGATGTAACATGGAGGAGGATTATAGATGCATTTGCCCTGGATTGTTAAAACACCCTTCAAACTTTGGTTTGCTCTCAGACCCATCCTGACTTTTCATAGATCTGTATGCCCTACCCCACTGCCTGACTTTGCAAGATATAATATCACAAATAATGTTCTATATGCTGACACAACTTTGCCCCTCCCCACCAACAAAATTTTCAGAAATGACCCCTCTGCCTTACACTCGGCTGTAGCTGAGGCATTTTATCTGTTGGTCATTTTATCTGAGGAGGCATATAACACTCATGCAACAGTGAGTTCCACACTCCCTGAGTTAAAATTGAAAAAGGACTAGATCTTGTGTGAGTTTATTTTCTGTTGTACCATCATGTTTTAATAGTGAATATTTTCCAAACTCTATCATACAGAAGTATTTTAGACACCACAGATATTCAACCGTAAATAGTTGCAGTATTGTATGGTATCTGTAGACTTTTTGGGAACCAGCATTGTATCTACAGTCCTTTCATTAACAAAATTTTAATTGTATTTTACCCCATTAGTCCTGAAGAACTAGCATGGATATGGGAGACTGAGCTAGAATCTACTCTGATTTATGTGCCATCAGAATTCTCAAGTTCCATTTGCAGGTTTGCGCTATGTCTTCAGATATATTGGTGCAACCCCAATAACTGAAGCTAGTTATCAGTTGGCTAGTATCAGTGATGATGGGTGAACCAGAAGGAATTTTTAGATTCCAGGTTGTTTGCAGTGCTGGCAGTTTGGGGGAAAAAAACCTACATAATTTTACTTACAAACTGAGCAAACATGATGTGAGAGTCACTGAAACAATTAACAAGGAATCTCACAATGGCATTTTTACAGTCATTTGTTGAAGAACCACACTTTAAGACACAAGTGAATTTCAGTTTGCTAATTTCACCTAGTTCCCATTCAGTGCATGCCTCAAAACCAGTACACAATGTGGTATAATTGGCACTCTCACTCAAGACAGTTAGGAACAGCAGGAGAGAACAGCAGGAGAGTTTACAGGTCGTGACAGACAGATATTTGCAGAGCTCTCTGAGGAAGCTTACACAAATATCAATTATGTGCATTATACCCAGCTTCAATGAGTGATATTAGCTTCTTTCTTTCATGAGAACTAAGGCTATGTCTATGCTAAAGACCTTAAGCAACACAGCTGTACCATTGTATACCTGCACCACTGTAAGGTTTCCTGTGTAGCCACTCTATACTAGCGGGAGAGCTGTCTCCCGCAGTCATAATTAAACCACTCCTAATGAGTGGTGGTAGCTATGCTGGCGGGAGAGTGTCTCCCACCAGCATAGCACTGTCCACACTGGTGCTTTTTTCAGTGAAACTTTTGTAGGTCAGGGGTGTGGTTTTTTTTCTACATCCTTTGTGATAGGTTGGGTCACAGAAACCCTCTTGGGACTGCCACCTGATGAGCTGAGACTACCTCTAAGTCCATTTTCCCTGGCAGCTTGGGATTTCAGTACCCTACCTGGTTGAGCCAGGCACACAAGCCTGCTACAGGCCCAGGTCTGAACCACATCCTTCAAAAGCTGCAGACTCTCAGCTGAAAACAGCTTAAGAAGTACTCCTGTCTCCAACTCCAGATACCCAGTTCCCAATGGGGTCCAAACCCCAAATAAATCAGTTTTGCTCTGCATAAAGCTCAAACAGGGTAAACTCATAATTTGTTCACCCTCTATAACACTGATAGAGAGAGATGCATAGCTGTTTGCTCCCCCAGGAATTAATTACTTGCTCTGGGTTAATTAATAAGTAAAGAGATTTTATCAAATATAAAAAGTAGGATTTAAGTGGTTCCAAGTAATAACAGACAGAACAAAGTATTTTACCAAGCAAAATTAAAATAAAACACAGAAGTCTTAGTCTAATACAGTAGGAAAGTAAATACAGGTAAATCTCACTCTGAGTTGTTCCAATAAGCTTCTTTTACAGACTAGACTTCCTCCTAGTACGGGTCCAGCAATCACTCACACCCCCATAGTTACTGTCCTTCTTTTGTTCCAGTTTCTTTCAGGCATCTTTTTGGGCTGGAGAGACTATCTCCTGAGCCAAATGAAGACCAAATGGAGGGATTTCCAGAGGGTTATATTGTCTTTCTCTTGTGGGTGGAAACTGCTCTCTTCTCCTGTATAAAATCCCCTCAACAAGATGGAGTTTTGCAGTCACCTGGGCAAGCCACATGTCTATGAATGATTCTGCTTTTTGCAGGCCAATGTCATTGCTTACATGTTAGTCTGAATGTTCCCAGGAAATCTTAGATGTAGATTGGCATCTCTCAAGGTCCATTGTTAGCTAAATACTCTCAATTACTTGAATAAACCTTTCACAATACGCCTTATGTGCTTCCCACAGCAAACACTTTAAATACAAGCATAGAGCCAATGCTCATAACTTCAGATATAAAAACGATACATGCATATGAATAGGATGAATACATTAATTAGAACATAACCTTTGCAAAGATATGTTACATGGCATATCTAGTGTAAAAATATTCCAGTTATGTTATATTTACACTTACAAGCATCTTTCTATAAAGTATGATGGGGTGCAACATCACACCCTTGACAGACAAATGTTTTATTAACAAAAGTTCCAGTGCAGACAAAGCCTAAACTGATGTGTGATAATGAAGAGTAAGAAGAATGTTGATGCAGGGTCTACCAGAAAGCAGAAAATTAAATGGTGGTTAATTATTGAAATGACGCGTTTCTTTTGAGTTTTGCAAGATGATTTTCTATGTCTATGCAGTTTGATTTTTAGAAAATTATAGTTTAATCAGAGATACAAAACCAACAAGGAGTCAGGTGGCAGCTTAAAGACTAACAGATTTATTTGGGCATAAGCTTTCATGAGTGAGAAGTGGGTTTTTTACCCACAAAAGCTTATGCCCAAATAAATGTGTTACTCTTTAAGGTGCCACCGGACTCCTTATTGGTTTTTGTGGTTACAGACTAACATGGCTACACCCTGATACTTGATACCAGAGACATAAGTAAATTAAGAATTGTTATGAAGATAGAAACAGTTACAGAGACACTTACGCTCCTGTCTGTTTCAGAGTAGCAGCCGTGTTAGTCTGTATCCACAAAAAGAACAGGAGTACTTGTGGCACCTTAGAGACTAACAAATTTATTTCAGCATGAGCTTTCGTGAGCTACAGCTC
>NC_133774.1:84211169-84249830 GCF_003597395.2 Chelonoidis abingdonii | reverse complement strand
TCGCCTCCTCCTAATACGCGGTTAAAAAAGTAAGAACAGACAAGATGCTATATGTTATCTTCCTGCCCAGATCATGCTGACAACAAACATAATTCAGCACTATTGTTCTTAATCCCATTCAGGTTATTTTTTGGAAATGGCTGGAAGAATAAGCTCTCAGCACTGGCACTTGTTGAGAATGCCTTCTTGTGTAAAATAAGGATATTCAACAAAGATTAGCTTACTAGATAGGTTTATTAATTCTGGAAATTATCTTTATGTTTTCTAAAAATATTCGTTATTTTAAACAAACTTTAGCAGAATCAACACTTGCACATTAGATCCTCGCTAGAGCAGCGAACTATTTGCGTGGCTAGTAGTCTCATCCTCAACAAGTTCGAAATATTTTATAAAGGCCCTCACAAATCCTATGCGGTGACAGATATTGTGATATAAAGAATGGATTCTCGCCGAGTGAAAATAGGTAGTCAAAGCCTTTTCAAGAAACTGGCACCTCAAAAGCTCCTATCTTTCGCAGGATATTAATTTATAGATGTGCGTTTCTCTGGTGCAGTCTATGAGCTTTCTGATAAACCTAAGCAGATACAAGTAATACTCAGAGGATCTCCCGTTTATGCCATGTTCCATTTGGTGAAGTATTACATTTGATAATGCAAAAGTTACTAGATGCTGACTCAGAGACACAACTGCATAAGCCTCACTTTGAACATAGTTTAGTCTTTTAACTGGTAGTTATATAATAGGTTGCATGTAAATCTTGAAATATGTATTTGACCAATTGTTAGTGTATCCATGCTAGGCAGGAACTAGGACTTAGTAAGTCGACCTCGGCTGTCTGCTCGAAAATAGTTATTAATGTCGAATTAAGAAGGAAGACTTGATTCACTTTGAGCTCATGTCTCTATCTAAAAGAAGAGGCAGAAAAGGCAATTCTCTGGAGGTAAAAAGACAAGTGGACATGATATATTATGGTATTATAGAACGGCATGTGCAAGCTACTTCTGGATTCAAACCATTGCGATTGTTTTGAGGAATTTTAATAAAGGTAAAGTCATTTCATAGAAAAACAACAGTTATAGTAGTGTAAATGCCAGTTTGAAGAATGATCTCTTTCTGGGTTAGTGGGACTGGTCTCCAGCCAAGCTTATACTATCAAGATTTTCCAGCTTACTTCCATTATTATTGACCACCTCTGTTGTGTCCGAGTTACTATATAATCTTTTGTGAATGTACTGTTTGGGGCAAAAAATGTCTTATGCTGTGCAAAATAAAGATGTGTCTGCCTCTGGCAGAGATTGTTTTGTAAAAATTCATCAAAGTTGAAAATAATTTCACGCCGGATTTCCTGAAGAATGTGGGCTAGGAAAAACAGATGTTGTTTGTTCGCAGATGCTGATAGAAATCTGGCATACCTTTTTGCTATTGACACAAGATGTCCAGACAGGACTGTTCCGCTCTATTTCGGGTTTGCTAAGCTAATAGTGACCTTTGAAAAATTTTGTTCTTGACTAGAAAAAGGATGGAAGCCTTTATGAATTCGATCACACATTGTCTACTTAGAAGGTATAGAAATCGTTAGGATACCCTTATACATCCTCTATATCTCAGTGGCCACGCATCCAGACACCCATCCCCCGGACCCCCGCCCCTCCCACCCTCCCCCTGAGGAAGTTGGCACATGTGCAAATGGGCCTGGGTGCAACAGCGGCTCCAGGTATGTGAGCCATCCCAGAATTGGCGCAGATATTAGTCTTCTGTGATGTGTCTGAGACAGCATAGCACAACGGCCCACGTTACGTGGTCAACAGTTCGGCATTCCCATCTACTTTCCACTTAGGGCGAGTAAGAGTAGATGCAAATCTTCATTGTTTCTGACCTCGGCAGAGATATGTTTGGTGGGTAAAGCGTATGTTTCTAGTAAGGGTGGTTTATGGGTGTTGAGGCACAGTTGGCGGTTGTCGGTACATATTTAAAGAATTATGATGTTGGTACCATCAGGCAGGCTGCCTTGGCTTCACACATTTATATGTGATAGTGCTTAAGTCTTCCGCAAGGGCGTGTGGCAACAGACCAGAAGGTGTATACCTTGATTTAGTCTGATGGTGGGGTCCTTCTAAGTTATAAGGTGGAAATTACGAGGTAATGTGGTATTGTTCCATATCTTTATGTACTCATTTATTCAATTGTCGTCAGCCTCTTCAGCTAACCGAATATTTGCCTGAAATACTTCGCCCAGCAGTACCCGACCACCATCGACGCTGCGTGTGATGGCGTGGTGCTGCTGATTATGCATAAGAGTCGAGTTGAATTTTGGCTGTCCACTGAATGGCTTTGGTGGGCTTCCACTCGAAAACTGGGGCATGGCTTTCCACTGTGGAATAGACTAGATGCCTCAGCGTTCGCGTTATCTTGGAGTATGGTTGGTGGGAAGAGATGACAACCTGCTCACAGTCTCCCCCTCTTACATTGTAATTTTGTTGCATTGGAATGTCATTCAAATCTGGTGACTCTGATGCTGACCTCTCAACAGGCTACCCGAGTAGGCAATAAAGGCCAAATCTGCAAAAAGATGGTCCATCACAGAGAGCGACCCGTGTTGATCTGGCTTTTACGAATCAGTTAGATTTAAATTGAAACAAGTGATACCAACTTACCTTCATTCGGACAATTAGATACAACTAGTCAGTGACACACATCAATGAGTTCTAACTTCCTTAAGTGTGCACATATCAGTCCTAGACAGACAAAATTAATGCACAATACATTGCGGATAGGTGCTTTCAGGACAATTCACACCTACGCTGATTAGACACACTACCCGCATCTGTAGAGACATTCCCTTCTAAAGTTCTTTCTTTTAAGAACCACCCTCAAATGTCTGGATATTACTGTTTCTCGGCTCGCATGGATCATCAAGGTAAATGCCTCTCTTTTCCCTTATCTTGCCTTTCATAATTGCTGCTTTGAGATGCGGTGTGGCTATTGGATGACGTAGGCCACCCGCAAAACTTGCTGGGAAGGAGACAGGACTAGAGTAGATGCGCATGGCCCTCAGCTCCTTTACCTCAGATCATGTAGAATGCTCTTTACAATATCCATCAATCAGTCTACCATGTTTGAGGTTTGTCGTGGGACCAGAGGTGCCTTTAAAACCAATGAAAGAGATAGAATGGCTGCCTGCATTTCAGGTGAAGCTCAGATAAGGAGTGATTGGGAACTAGAAGAGAGATCATAAATCTTTCTCTGATGGGTGACAGAAGGATCGGCTGCGTATAGTAGTGGTAGAAAGACCTGTGTTGAACTGTGTGGATGGCCTCTGTTGCTGGGCAAGGAGAGAGTTGGAAAAGAATTATTGAAGGCATTGCGAACCCTTTGGCTCCAAGCAGAGTCTGCGGACTGTCTTATGGCTAAGAGGTGGTAGAAGAAAGGACACTGGGACAGTGGAAACCAGTGGGGGGTTGAATCTGAGCAGAGATGAAGTGTGTATTGATACGAATGAAATGTAGCATCAGGGTATGGAGGGCGAGAATTGGGATTCTGAGCAATAATGAGTCGGTGTGATCAAGGAATCGGAGTGGGAAGACTGAAATTGAAGGAAGCTCACAGAGAGCTTGGAGCCACTGGTTCGTTATTGTTAGCCAGTGCAGTGGACGGGGGTGTGGTCCGTGGGCGAAGTTTATTGTGCGGTATACTCTTAATCAGAGTGTGGGATCGGGTTGTGGTTTAATTGAGATATGATCTTAGTGGTGCATATATAATAGGATATGGTTATCCAAGATAATGGTGTAGGGTCTGTGAGGCCGTGCATAGAGAGATTCATTAAAGTCGCGAGCTTCGGTATATTGAGACCTAAGTTAAACCTCTCGACTTCATTTGGCATAAGTTTGCCAGAGTGTTCTTAAGAAAACTTCTGATTGGTGGATTCCGAAACATCCGGTTGGAAACCTGCGAACATGAAATTAATACCCAAACCAGTAAGTGTTTCAATATCTGTAGCCGAATTATTCCTCTTGCTGCAGATTAACTAGATGTTGATCAGGCGGGATTTAAGCCTGGGAGAGATAGGAAACTAGACAGGAAATTGAGAGAGAGAGAGTGCACAGAAGAACTAGTATGAGCAGTGTACCGACGGGAAGGAGGACTTAGAAACATTAAATAAGCACTGAACGTTCCATTTGAGGGTTAGGTAGTAGAGGGGATGACAAGGTGTGGATAAAAGAAAAACAATGGAGGAAACTATTGAAGAATTGTGGGCATTTGGTTCTTGGGAGGAGACTGCACCACCTGCTTTGCAGTGAGATCTGAAACAGCTTATTTGTCATCGTAGAACCTCTTATGGGTCATAGAGAGAAAACCCGTCAGGCTTAGGAGTTCTCTTTTGGCCAAAGTCGCGTATTGATAGAAAAATGTGGTAAAAATCACAAAAAAGTGCAGCCAAATTTGGATTTGGAGTGACCTCTTTTGGTAAAACTAGTAGCATTGCGTTGTAAGTTCCTTTTTTTTTATTGGTTTAATATTGTCTTCTCTTTAAATCTTTCCCTCCTCTCAATTTCAATTACTCCATTTGCCCGAAGTGTTTGCGAATCAATTGGTCCACTTCAACCGAGTTTGTCTCCAGTTGGGAACTTGCTATGCATACCAGGCATTCATGGTTCAGCGTTTTATCAACATCAGTTATCAATGGATAGTCAGAATTCATGCTCTTATAACCCGTGGGAGAAGAAAGACGTTAAAGGTTGGAACAAACCGGTCTCGCCTTGCGTGGGCTCTCAAGCACGACCTCCCTACTCTTAAAGGGCTCCGGTCCTTGCGCTCTAGGACCCGGCCGCTAGCGAGGGTTCCATTAAACCTTCACAGCTCACTTTCCAGGCGTGGCTTTTCGTAGTAAAGAAGCAGGTGGAAACTTGCCCTTACCATTGCCTTGGTCACCTCGGGTGGACAATGAAGCCTTCTACGTCCCGTCCCACTCTTTAAAGACATTCCTTGCGTGACGGTGGTTAAGCCAGAGTCTGGTGTCCCATAATTTTAATTTAGGGGCCGGCGTGAAGGCCCATAAGAAATTACCTCACGGTGCAAGCAATATACAGCTCAGCTTAGTGCCACTCCGTGACTCCGCCAAAGATGATGGCTTGAGGAGCTCGTAGCTCTAGTGTGGTGTCCCTTGTTTAACATGAGGAGGATATAGGATGATTTGCCTGATTGTTAAACAGCGCCTCATCATACTTTGGTTGCCTCGCGACCCATCCTACTTCTCATAGATTCTGTATGCCTACCCCTACTGCTTGACTCTTGCAATATAATGATCACAAATATTCTATACTTGCGACACAAACTTGCCCTCCAGCCCACAACAAAATTTTCAGTATGACCCTTGCCCTACATCGTAGCACGGGCATTTTTATCTGTTGGTCATTTTATCTGAGGAGCACTATCAACACTCATGCACTGAGATTCCACCTATCTGCCTGAGTTTAAAATTGAAAAAGACTAGGATCTTGTGGTGACTTTATTCTTCTGTTACCATCATGTTTTACTAGTGAATATTTCCAAACCTTCCATCATACAAGAGATATTTTAGACACCACAGATATGTCAACCGTAAAAGTTGCAGTTTGATGGTAATTCTGTAACTTTTGGCCAGCATGTATCTACAGTCCTTTCCTATTAACAACATTTTAATTGTATTTTACCCATATCTCTGAAGAACGCATGGATATTGGGAGACTGGACTAGATATTACTCATTTCATGGTGCCCATCAGAATTCTCAGTTCATTGCAGGTCCGCCCCTATGTCCCTCAGATAATTTGGTGCAACCCCCACCATAAACTGAAGCTATTATCAGTTCGACAGTATCAGTGATGATGGTTTGAATCCAGAAGGAATGTTTTTAATGCCAGGGTTGTTTCGCAGTTGCTGTCAGTTTTGGGGAAAAAAAACTACATATTTTACTTACATAATGACAAACATGATGGTTGAGCTCCACTTCCAAACAGCTGTATGTTTTCACGGAAAACAATTAACAAGAATCCAATTGGTGTCATCCTATTTCTAAGTATTTGTTGAAGAAACCTTTACACAGTGACATTTCGAGTTGCTAATTTCACCTTTCCCTATTCAGTGCATCCTCAAAACCATACACAAGGGATGATCTGGTCACCTCTCCTCAACGACGTGAGGAAACAGCAGAGAGAACACAGGAGAGTCTACAAGTCGTGAACGAACAGTATTATTGCAAGCTCTCTGAGGAGTTACACAATATCAATTTAGGCCATTCATACCCAGCTTCAAGAGTGATATAGTTTCTTTCTCATGAATAAGCTGTCTATGTAAAAGACCTTTATAGGCAGACCAGCTGTACATGAATACCTGCACCCTGTAAGGTTCCTGTGCTAGCCACTCACTTACTAGCTTCAAGAGCTGTCGCCCGCAGTCATAATTAAAACCACTCTCAATGTGGTGAGCTATGCTGCGGAGAGTTTCTTTTCCAGCCAGCATAGCCACTGTCCCACACTTGGCTTTCTTCAGTGAAACTTTGTAGGCTCAGGGTTTGTTTTTATCTACCATCCTTTTTTAGGTTGGGTCACAGAAACCCTCTTGGACGTGCCACCTGCTGAGATGAGACTACCTCTAAGTCCATTTCCTGGCAGCTGATTTCAGTCCCCAACTCCCCCCTCCCCCACCCCCCCACCCCCCCCCCCCGCCCCCCCGATACCTGGTTGAGCGCAGCACACAGCCTTACAGGCCCAGTCTGAACCACTTCTTCAAAGCTGCCAGACTCTCAGTGAAAAGCTTAAGAGGTACTCCTGTCTCCCCACTCTCTAGATACCGTTCCCAGACGGGTCCAAACCCCAAACAATCAGTCTTGCCTGCATAAGCCAAACAGGGTAAAATCATAATTTGATTCACCCTTATAACACTGATAGAGAAGCAATAGCTGTTTCTCCCCCAGGAATTCAATACTTGCTCTGGGGTTAATTAAAGTAAAGATTATCAAATATAAACTAAGAGATTTAACTGTTCCAAGTAATAACAGACAGACAATAGATTTTACAAGCAGAAATTTAATAATCTAAAAACAGAAGTCTTAGTCACGACAGTAGGAAAGTAAATACTAGGTAATCCACTCTGAGTGTTCCAGCTAAGCTTTCTTTACAGACCAGACTCCTCCTGAGTTACGGGATCGCAGGCATCACTCACACCCCATAGTTCTGGTCCTTCTTTTGTTCCCCAGTTTTTCTTCAGGGTGGGCATTTTTTTCTTTTTTTTTTGGGCTGGAATTTTACGAGAGACTAGCTCCTGAGCCAAATGAAGACAATGGAGGGATTTCCAGAGGGTTATATTGTTTCTGTGCTTGTGGGTGAAAAACTTGCTCTTTCCCTGTATAAAATCCCCTCACAAGATGGATGTTTTTGCAGTCACCTGGGTCAAGCCACATGTCTATGAATGATTCTCCTTTGCAGCCAATGTCATTGCTTACATGTTAGTCTGCAATGTTACAGAAATCTAATGTAGCATGGCATCTCTCAAGTCCATTGTTATAAAGTTACTTCTCTATTACTTTAATAAACTTTCACAATACGCCTTATTGCCTTCCACAGCGCAAACAGCTTTAAATACAAGCATAGAGCCAATGCTGCATAATTCAGATCTCAAAAACTTACACATATGATAGGATGAAGTAACATTATGTAGAACATAAACTTGCAAGAAGTGTTACAGGTGCTTTAATCCTAGTGAAAAACTATTCCAGTTATGTTTATATTACACCATTACAAGCATCTTTCTATAAAAGTATGATGGTGCAACATCATCACCCTTGACAGACAATTTTATTAACAAAAAAAGTTCCAGTGAGACAACCTAAACTATGTGTGATTACACTGAAGAGAAGAAGAATGTTAATCAGGCTACTAGAAAGCAGAATTAAAATGGTGGTTAATATTGAAATGACCGTTCTTTTGAGTATGCAAGATATTTCTAGTGTCTATGCCGTTGTTTTGATTTTTAGAAAATATAGTTTATCGAGACTATAAGCAACAAGGAGTCAGGTGCAGCTAAAGTACTTATACTATTTATCGGGCATAAGTCTTCATGGAGTCAAGAAGTTGGTTTTTTAACCCACAAAAGCTTATGCCAATAATGTTGTACTATCTTAGGTAGCCACCGGACTCTTATGGTATTTTGTAGACTAACATGGCTCACCCTGATATTGATACCAGAGGAGCATTAAGTAAATAAGAATGTTATGAGATTAGAAACATGTTACAGAGAACTTACGCTCCTTCTGTTTCAGAAGTAGCACCGTGTAGCTCTCGTATCACAAAGAACAGGAGTACTTGTTGGCACCTAGGACAACAAATTTATTTCAGCATGAGCTTCTCGTGAGCTCAGCTCACTTTCTTCTGGATGCATGAATGGAACACACAGACAGAATTTATACTACAGAGTACTTGAAAAAAGGTGGAAATGTCATACCACAGAAGTCTGATCTAACTGAGATGAGCTATCATTAGCAGAGAAAAAAAAACTTGAAAGGATCATTAAGATGACCCATAGAAGTGAGGAGAACTAACATAGGGAAATAATTCATTAGAGTAATGACAACATTGCCCAGTCTCTGTCGATACATTAACGCAAGTCTAACTTGGCTCATTCAATTCAAGTTCAGCAGTCTCTCTTTGGAGTCTGTGGTTTTTGAATGTTTTTGTTTCCAAAATTGCACCTTCAAGTCTATCCGAGTGGGTTAGAGAGGTTGAAGTGTTCTCCACTTGGTTTGAATGTTATGATTCTGAGTGTCAATATTTGTCATCTGTCCATTTATTCTTTTGCGAAGAGACTGTCCAGTTTGGCCAATGTACATGGCAGAGGGGCATTGCTGGCACATGATGGCATATATCACATTGCTAGATGTGCAGGTGAACGAGCCCCTGATGGTATGACTGATGTGATTAGGTCCTATGATGGTGTCACTTGAATAGATATGTGGACAGAGCTGACATTGGGCTTTGTTGCAAGGATAGGTTCCTGGGTTAATGTTTGTTGTATGCTGTGCGGTTGCTGGTGAATATTTGCTTCAGGTTGGGTGGCTGTCTATAAGCGAGCACTGGCCTGTCTCCAAGATCTGTGAGAGTGAGGGATCATCTTTCAGGATAGGTTGTAGATCTTTGATGCGCTGGAGACGTTTTAGTTGGGGGCTGTAGGTGATGGCTAGTGGTGTTCTGTTTTTCTTTGTTGGGCCTGTCCTGTAGTTGGTGGCTTCTGGGTACTCTCCTGGCTCTGTCAATCTGTTTTTTCACTTCACTGGGTGTGTACTGTAGTTTTTAAGAATGCTTGATAGAGATCTTGTAGGTGTTTATCTCTGTCTGAGGGATTGGAGCAAATGCAGTTGTATCTTAGAGCTTGGCTGTAGATGATGGATCGTGTGGTGTGTCCTGGATGGAAGCTGGAGGCATGTAGATAAGTATAGCCGTCAGTGGGTTTCCGGTATAGGGTAGTGGTTAGGTGACCATCGCTTATTAGCACAGTAGTGTCTAGGAAATGGACTGCTTGTGTGGATTGGTCTAGGTTGAGGTTGATGGTGGGATGGAAATTGTTAAAATCACGATAGAATTCCTCGAGGGCTTCTTTTCCATGAGTCCAGATGATGATGTCATCAATGTAGCACAAGTAGAGTAGGGGCGTTAGGGAACAAGAGCTAAGGAAGTGTTGTTCTAAGTCAGCCATGAAGATGTTGGCATACTGTGGGGCTATGCAGGTACCCACAACAATGCCACTGACTTGAAGGTATATATTGTCCCCAAATGTGAAATAGTTGTGGGTGAGGACAAAGTCACAAAGTTCAGCCACCAGGTTAGCTGTGATATTATCGGGGATACTATTCCTGATGGCTTGTAGTCCAACTTTGTGTGGAATGTTGGTGTAGAGGGCTTCTACATCCATAGTAGCCAGGATGGTGTTTTCTGAAAGATCACCGATGGACTGTAGTTTCCTCCTGTCTGTGTGCACCCATAATTCCTATCAAAATTACTGGGCCATATGTTACTTTCAGTTAGCTTTGACTTCATTGGCATTACTCTGGATTGATTCTGAGGAGAAATTCTGAAGTGAAATCCTCACTCTGTTGGAGTCGAACACTTTCATTTAGCTTTATCCTAGTAAGGATTTCACCCTCTGAATTTACAACTGTTAAATGAAAACAGAATTTGACTCACTGGACTTATGCAAGCATCTCAGGCAGAGAAGAGTTCCTTAGACAGAAATCATGATGACAGCTTAGTCTATAAGGTGCCACAGGATTCTCTGCTGCTTTTACAGATCCAGACTAACACGGCTACCTCTCTGATACTAAAGAGGTTTAATTCAACAAAATTAGAATTCTCCCCAACTACCTTCCATTTTTTTGATCTATAACACATTACTTCAACAGAGATGTAAGGAAATGAGTCTTTAAAAATGAGAAGGATTTATGCTTTCCTATACCCTGCTAAACTTACGATTTCCTTCCTTAATCATATATATTTTTGGCTACCTAGAAGATGCAATTTTGTGAAATCTAAAGAAGCTGCAGATAACAAGGAGGTCCCTGAATCTCCAGCTGTGTTGAAAGATAACAAATAATTCCATTATAGTTTTGATAATACCAGTGCATTTCATATAAGAGTCAATTGCCAGTGCCTATCAGGAAAAAAACAGCTTTACTGCCTGGGTGCCTCTTCCATGGTTTTCACTCTGTCTAGCTGATTATCTAGTAATGAATGTTTTAATTTCATTAATATTTGATCCATTAGAAAGAAACTTAGAGATTCTGGGAAAGTTACATATTCTGGAGCAAATCTGGCCCTCTACTTCATTCTTGTAGCATAACTTGTGTGGCTGCATACCTGCATATGAGGGATAGCAGCAGCTCCACACAAGCCTGTACAAATACATTTGGAAGATGGGACAGGAGAGAAGCTGTCGTGAGGCTGATGGGGCCAGAGCTACAGCAGTCCATTTCTCACATTCCACTCATCCACCCACACACAGTGAGAATACAAAGATTATTGAAGCAATGGATCTTCAGTCATGGCCACCATGCAGGTCTGCTGCCTAGAATGGTGGAAGATAGTTTCCTCCCAACCCCAAATCACTCTTCTCCTATCACAGGCTTAGCTATCCAGGCATGGTAAGGCTGATAGGATTTACCCCATGAGAAATTATGATTGCTCCATTTCCCTGTGTTCACCTGTTCAAAGATAGATTCCTATATTATATGAATAAGGTAACTTTGTTGCAAGAGAATGTTCATATATTACACTGTGCCAGGAGGAGAATCTATCTATTCTAGGATTTTATAATTCTGCCCATCACTGCAGAATCTGAGCACCTTTGAGGTAAAAACAATAGCAAAGTCTCCCAGTGGCCTTCATGTAGTCTCTGGTGGCTCTCCTTTTGGGAGTAAAACTCTGCTTAGGCATTTTTACTTCATTGATTGGTTGGGATTTTTTTTTTTTTTGGTTGGTTGGTTGACCAGTTTGTTTGTTGGCTTATATAGGTTTATTTTATTTTTGAGGGGGTGACAGTTTGGAGAGATGGAGGTATCACTGTTGTGATTGTGCTATAATGGAGAGGTGTTTACAAAAAAGGTTTTGCTGTGTTTTATTAAGATGGATTGAAGCATCTAGTGAAACATGGAGGCGGCATAGTTCAGTATGCTTATATCCCTTTGTCACACCCAACCTTGGAATATATAATGGAAACCAGGGCAGCCAAGTTTCCTCCATGGTTCAGCTTTTGTTCGAACTTAATCTATTGTGAAGAGTTTGTGCTTAACGCACCCTCAGAATTGTTATTAGCACATCCATGAGGTAAATTATGGCAAATGCTTATTTGTGCTTGTTATGACTGAGTTTTTAAAAACACCTAACAAATCAAACTGCTAAGCTTTTCAATTTATATCAATGCTTGCATTTTTTTTCTGTTAGATTTAAGTCATACTATTTGCCCTGCTGGCCTTTCAAAATCCCATCACTAATAGTCCTTTCCAATTAATCTCCTAAAATTTGGTTGTGCTGAAGGATTAAAAAATAAAGAAGGTTTTAATCAATGAAGGGAAATAGATTTTACCTGCCATGATTGATTGATTGATTGTTTCCTCAACTTCACAAAACCAGCTGCTCCCACTAAAATGGAAATATTTTTAGTGTAGTTAAGAGGATCTGGTGTTCTTGAACATGACAGAATGACAGTCCAGAAAAAATAAAACCCATGACTTATTCTAAAACAGGTCAACATGGGCAGACAGGAGTGCCAGCTTCCTTGTACTGTGCTCCAACCTGGCCTAGAGGAACCACTGCCTACGGTGAAAGAAAAGTTTTATCTCCACGTGGTGTTCAGTCTATGGGAGTCTCCGCCAATAATTTAAGCGAATAGTTGGTTTTGAGATAGTTGCTAAAGACCAGTAGTTTCTAAACTGAGAACTACTGATTCATATTAGCCACTGAGTCCTTAGATGTAACACCTGTCAGTTTCAATAAAGCAAGGCTGATTTTGAGGCAATAGGCTGTGCAACCTGTTACCTGTCCCCTGCAACAATTGCTGGAAAACTTTTTTTTTTCTTCAGTGGGATGTAGTTCAAAACATACAGCAACAGTACTTGTACAGGGTTTTCAGTGGTACTTGTAGGAGGCATAACAAACTTAAAGGGATTTCCCTTGCTGTGATTTGTCCCCTTTCTAATTCATAGCATCTGTACAAGCAACAAAAGATGATGGGAGGCTATTGCCACTAGAATGCAGTTTTCAGTTACTCAGGATCAAGGCTTTGAAAAGTGCACTAAACTGTAAGTGTCCATCTTATGAGTTCACAAAAGGCCAAGTAGTTCCTTGAAATTGCCAAAACTATTAATTTTAAGCTCCCATTATTAATTATAAAGGTTTTATCATTAGCAAAGTTGTTCTTTGTAATATGCACTGTTATAGAATAAAAGCTGCCATATTGTATTGATGGAGTGCTGTGTTGACTGTAGCAATGCAGTTTGCACCACAGTTACTTATACAAATTATGATAAATGACACACCTGAAACACTATGGGATGGATTGTGCCTTAAAGTAGGTGGTGTTGGTGCAATTCTGTGCCCAAATGGGGTCAATTGGAGGCTTTGTGCCTCAGGGTTCCCCTTGGCCATATCTAGTATTCATGAACACCCCAAACCGTTATTCACACACATTTGTGTTCCCAACGTGCATCTTGTGTGTGAAAAATGTCTCTTACTGCAATCCCTTTGTATCTCAGTATTCATTGCCCATTTAGGTAATCAGCTGTCTACTTCTGTATAAGAATGTAGTGTGTGTCATATGTGTCCACGCAATTTAGAAAATGTGGCCTAGAATGCAGATCTCATTTTCTTTCCTACATTTGTCCTAACAGATTCATAGACCTCATTGATAATTCTCTTTACTGTGAGTCCCCTGTTAGTAAGGAAATAGCAACAAAGATTGCACACTCAGCATCTAATGGCATGCTTATGCTACTTATTGGCTCAGATCTTGTCTCTTTATGCTGACTGAGTGCACCCAAAAGAAGTGTTGTCTACATGAGGAAACTGACCAAAATATTGTTATACCAATAAAAACTAGCAGGATCTTATTAAAGGGGACAAGACATTTGTCACATTTATTGTAAATACCAAAATAAAAGATAACAGCAAACAACGTTGTTTGGCTACTTATTCCTATGATTATGCTTCTATATATGCATCTCCATTACCTTTCATATCACCACAATTCATTCAATTCTAAGTCTGCTGGGACCTTCTTCTTTATGGATAATTATTTAGTTACCAGACCTTAAAGTTGGCTTGTGACAGAAATACTGGCCAGGTGAGGCTGTACACAATGGAAGTCAAGTCCCTGCCACACTGAAGAACAGCTGAGCTCCAGACCCTCTTTTGGAACCTTCCTTCAGGTAGTTTGAAGGCTTTACTATCAAATCGTCGCTCCCTCACTCTTCTTCTGCAGGAGACTTAAAAAAGCCTTGGTTCCCTTCAGCTTCTCATAAGTTCTTCTGCTCCAGCACTCTATAATTTTCGCTGCCCTACGCTGGACCTCGTCCATTTGTCACATCCTTCTTGTAGTGTGGGGGCCTAACTGGGTTGCGCACTCCAAGATTGAGGCTACACAGTGCTGAATTGAGGGGAATAGCATTCCTCATCTGCTGGCGAATGTTTCTATAATGCAGCCCATGTGTTGATGTCTAGCGTGTGTGCTTTTGGCAATAAGGGCACTGCATGATTGGCTCCATATCCAGCCTTCTCATTTCCACATGTCATGTCATTCCGTGCAAGCACATGATCTTTTGCCCTCTGTACTTTAATGTGGCGCTTGTGATATAATATTTTAAGTTTTAGTCTAGTATATCGTGGTGTCGTTAACCATGCCCAAAATACTTTAGCAAGCGCTCTTTACTATTCGATTTTACAGTCAAAATAAAACCAGCAGCTAACCCACAAGCGCATCCAACTACACTTGTTTCCCATAAATAAGCCTCGTGAAGCTTCTTTTCAGCAGACAGCTTGTGTGAATAAATAGGCTTATTGATTTTGCCCTGAGAATTCATACAAGCCTCGAAACTAAACTGCAGACCAACCTGAGGGAAGTGGGAGGCCAGAGTTAGTATAGCTTTCAAAAGCCAATGTACCAATGACTCTTAAATTGCTGGACTCACTTTCAAGAAGTACAAGGAATTTACACTGCTCTTCGTCCTTATTGGGATATCACCACACATAAATGCATGTGGTAATTAGCCCTGTTCGCGGCACGCAAGAACTTTGGAATTTCAGCTGAATACTATAGGGCGCGTGAGCAAGTAGGCAGAGCTGTCCACGGTGGGTATAGTTTGAGGAATCTGGTTGATGTTGTCTCCTTGTTCAGTTAAGTTTTCACATTATTATACGACCAGATATTTTTTATCTCTGATAGCTTAAGTTCTAAATGCTTAAGGAACAGAAAACTAGTAGGTTGAGTACGAGAATCATTATCTTTTGCTAGCATCTTTATTGTATGTATTTGCACCCTTTTTCACTAACCAAGGTACAAAAATTATTCACTAGTTTTGGGAATTAGCTTGTGAACATCCAAATAAAAATTTCTTGGTGCTCCCTCCAAAACTAAGGTATGGCAGAGGCTTTTCACTTTGTGATCTAGGAAATGAACAAGCACTGGAAATGGATCTCCTGCAGCAATTAAACTTGATCCTACTTTTCGAATTAAAAACAAATCTCTTTAAAAATCTCGAGTGAAACCTTTGTCCTTGTGAAAGCTCTAGCAATAGGCGATGCAAGTTAAGTACAACGTCCCACACTGCTACTGGTGCAATTTCACTCTTTGAAAGATCACCTTAAGCATGGTTAGCAGACGAGCGTGGATAATCAATAGGACACTGTCATTAGTAGATTCAACATCACAAAGGAATAGCCTAATACAAGATTCCAATTTCATATACCCATTGTGGAGCTAGAGTGCCAGTTTCTTCATTTTCATAACATTTAGATAGCAGCAGCATAGAAGGCAAAACTTAAAGAATCATGGCCAGTGCACACAGACAAAAACCAATATTTTTAATATATCATATTTGCTCCAAGAATGTGCAGATATATCTTTCCAAACCACAAGAATGTATTTCTGTCCTTATTTCACAGCAAATCGGCTCAATAAGGAACACTTTAACTAACATGTATCAAGGGGTGCTGTGTTAGTCTGGATCTGTAAAAGCAGGCAAGAATCCTGCGGCACCTTATAGACTAACAAGACGTTTTGGCGCATGAGCTTTCGTGGGTGAACACTCACTTCGTCAGATGCATATTAGCATGGATCAGGGGCAGGTATATATATGCAAGCAAGCTAGAGATAATGATGGTTGAGTTCTAATCAGGGAGGATGAGGGCCCTGTTCTAGCAGTGTGAGGTTGTGAAGAAAAGCAGAGGGTCCAGTGTGAGAAACTGTTGTAGTTGGGCAAGCCATCACATCCTGCTTTTGGTTTAATCCTGAGCTCTGAAGGTGGTCAATTTGCATGATGACTGAAGCTTTCGAGCTATGTTTCTCTACTACATG
Organism: Chelonoidis abingdonii; assembly: GCF_003597395.2. Classification (NCBI taxonomy): domain Eukaryota; kingdom Metazoa; phylum Chordata; order Testudines; family Testudinidae; genus Chelonoidis; species Chelonoidis abingdonii. The sequence goes on along the minus strand of NC_133774.1, from coordinate 84,233,739 downwards.
GAATGAACTGGTTAAGCAAGCAAACAAGTTAAAGAGAAGAACTGGACTCGATGAGTGACGAAAAGAGTGAAAGCAATATGTCTATGGAAGCACAAAAGAGGGAAGCATATGCTTCAGCTGAGGAACAGAAAAGATTCAGCTGGTGTAAATTCCTCTCACATATCGGGTCGCATTTAGAAAGCATGTTCCTCTAGCGCCACGGACGCTATGGCTTTGATCGTGAAAGAATCGGGTTCAAAACTAGCGTCTGATCCCAATGCCCTGGGTGGTGGTGCTCAATAAAACTTTGCGAAACATTAAATAAGAAGTAGAGATAGTGGTCATTTCTTTTGGACAACTAGATCCTACATCCCATGCGCTTAACCACGAGGGCAACTTTGAAATGAGCCAAATTGATGAGTCTCAACTTCATATATATGGCGCATATATACTTTTGGATGTCATTACTGTGGACATTAGTTAGACTTATGCTCAGCTGTTCTGTCTTAGACTTCGGTTCCAGTTTTAAGATGAGCATAATTCTATACCAAAGTCACAAGAGTTAGAGAATGCTACATGATAAAGAATCAAATTGAAGGTCTTCTCTACCAGGCGAATTAAGATAATATTATTTTACCTCTAGTTGCAAGTGTTTATACATTGGAAGTGACTGCAATTTCAACAGGAGCGCGGTTTTCAAGGAGATTTATCCACCTCAGAGATTGCATCCTTCACGCAGACCCAAGTCTATTGACCTGTGATTTAAGGGCCTAGCTACATTGCCACTTTTCAGTACTGAAAACTTTCCTCTCACGGGGTGTTGAAAAACACCTGAGTATGCAAGTTTCAGCGCTGTAAAAGTGGCAGTGTAGCTGCCGTGGTAGCTATTCCCCCTTGCGTAGTGGTTTTTCACAGCACTGGAGAGCTCTCTCCCAGCCCTGGAGCTGTGACTACACTGCAAGCTTAAGTGCTGCCGTCGGCCTTGTACGGCATTCCTCGAAAGAAGTGGGATTACACTTGCACTTATTTATTATCTCTACTTTTTCCAGTTTCTTCTCTGAAACCTTACAGGAAAAATTACACTGATGGAGATGCTCTAGATTCCAGGTTTCTTCCTTACTTGGATAATGCATCCATGAAGGTTGTCTTTTACACTTGCTTCCATCTTTCCATTTTCCCTGAAGGCCTTACTGGCATTGATGAGTGATGGTTCCGGTTGAGCCACTGATAGTGAAACATCTGCACAGAATCTCAGTACTGCATCTATGGTTTTGAAAATGCTCGTCCGCTGAGGCTATTAGCAGGGTGACAGCAAAATTTCCCTACGTATGTTGCATCTTGTTTGTGGCAGGTACTATTCTATACTTTTGCACTCCTAGCAGTTCTGTAGGAGGATGTACATAGCTGAAAGGCAGAGAATGAGAACGCGAATCGAGCATGGCTTGTCTTGCTTATGGAAGAGGCACATTTGTGAACGCACTTCACCGCTTGTTTCTTCGTATTACCAGGGATGGATGTGTCAAAGCATGTAACCTCCATTTATCCTAGTTTTGTTGATACTAAACACGCTCATTTCAATTTTGAACTACAAACATATTTTTCAGGAGGACTGGCGAAAATATAGGGCCCCTTTCAATTTTATTTCTCAGCAAGTCTAGGCGATTAATAAGCATGAAAAATACCAAAATCCATCTTCTTCGCCCTTTAAATTTGGCCTGCTCAGCTTTTACATATGTAAAATATACATTTAGGCACCAGTGGGAATAACTTTTCGTAATACGCATGCCCGATTTGTGCTGTATTCTTTTGATGTTGTCTTACAGTACCCAGTTGCGTCAGTCAACCTCTACTGCTGTCAATTAAGCACAAATTTAGTTTTTTATTGACTCTGTTGTAGAAAAAGCTGGTTGTTCAAACTTTTTTTTAAAACCATTATTTTTCTTTATAGTATATTTTTTTTTGTTTTCTCAAACTTTGTTGGGTTTTTTTTTGCCCTTGCAGCACGTAATTCATTTAACCAGCGTGACTCCACAAATTCTCTCCCTGACCAATTCCTCACTCACATCAAATAAATGTATGCAGGCTTTTTGTTATGACCTCTATTATAACAGTAACATAGTATACTTCGCAAACATTACTTTATATTACTCAGTGAGTATGTGGTGAGAATCATTCCATTTAATATAGAAATGGGGATACCAGCAGAGAGGACTAAAACCCTTGACCAAGCTTTCAAGGATTTTCTTGTCAATGCTGTGGAACTTGAACTGAGTTCTCTGAATCCCAAATCCAGTGGCTTGAACCAGAAGATTAACGTATAAAATTATTTTCTTAAAACGCAATATGGATTTCTTTAACTAGTATTAAGGTTGCTTGCCCTTATTAACTGATTTATAGTTATAGAGGATGTGACATTCATGCCGTTATAATCACTTATGATTCTTCCAGGGTTCTCAATTTAAAATCAGACAGCAAATTAAAGGTAAGTATCGATACTGAATTTTGTGTAATATAATAAACAAGAGGAGGATATGGTACCAGGAAATCTGCTTTATCTCCTTGGAAGACGTGTAATGTTGATATTCAAGACAAGGCCAATATTGTCTTCACTATACACAATATTCCCACTTTTCTTCTGTTTTTGCTTTCACAAAAACCAAGAGATAGACCTATGTTTACATCAACTACTGGATGCTTAAATATTATGTCAGACACTGAAAACAGAGCTGAAGCCAATAGTATTAATGGTGTTTTTGCATCTATAAAGGTTTTGTGTGCGCTGGATGACTCGGGTGTCTATAAACAAGGAGGGACTCTGCACACTCAAGCTATTCTTTGCTTAGGAAAACCACCAACACTATCACACACTTGAAATTCATTGTGTGTCATCACAACCAGAAAAAGCGAAATACATGCTTTTTCAAAAACTGAGCAGCAATTTTTAAACTAGTAGCATTTTGGGTGATGTTTCAATCCAATAATCACCCCACTAGAGCTTGTCAATATATGCAGTTAATCACAAATAGATCTGCTCCAAAATTAATTCATATTAAATAAATATATTTGTGAATTAATCACAGTTTAATTGCATGATTGAAAATAGACTCCATGTGAATTTATTAAAATCTAATTTGTGATTTTTTTTTTCTAACATGTTCAAGTTTCTATTTCTGTAGTTGTAATTGACAAATATTTAATAGTGGTATACTCTTTTTATTAAAAATATTTTGCACTTGTAAAATTCGATTAAAAGTCTCAAAATTAATTAGTATTTTTCTACATCCCTCATTCAAGTACATGCAGGTGCATCTTTTGCTTGAAATGTGACTTTATATCTCTATTTTTTGTTTACTACTGCACTCAAAAACAAAACTTGATTTACTGTTCTGGCGACCGTTGCAAGCTCCATCTTCAGTCATACTTTCTTGTTCAGCAATCACTGAGACCAATAGTTGTTTACACTTTTAGTGGGAGATAATGCATGCTCACCCGAATCCTCAGATTACAAGTGTCACCATTGAGAGTGAGGAACAGGCATTCGCATGGCACTTTTGTAGCTGGTATTTCAAGGATGTTCTTGTGTGCACGTAGATATGCTAAATTCATATGCCCCTTCGTGCTCTGGCCACCGTTCTACGAGGATATGCTGCCTTGCTGATGACTCTCGTTAAAAAAAGGAATTGCGTTATTTAAATTTGTGTGATTATGAAACTCCTGGAGGGAAAAGGATTGTTTGTCTCCTGTTCCGTTCTTTTACCTGCTTGATGTCTCATATTTTTTTTCACTTTTGGTAAATCATGTATAGCAGTCGGCGGATTGATGACTCCAGCGTTGTTTTAAGAACACTTTCGTGCAGATTTGACAAAGGCGCGCAAGGCAAAATGGTCACCAGTCGTGAGATTTCTAAATATATAGCTATTTTACTCAAGCGCTTCACTCGACCTCAGGTTTTAAGAAGCTGAATGATAGCCTCTCAAAATCTGAGAGGGATGAGGTGTTGGAGCATGCTTTTTCAGAAGTCTTAAAATGTAGCACAACGTTTCTACTGCTAAAAACTACAAAACTCAAAACCATCAAAAAAGAAAAATCACCTTACTGCTAGGTGCGATTCTGACTCAGATATATGAATGAAACATGCGTAAGAGACTTTGCATCATATAGTTACTTGTATTTGGTGATTTGATTGAAAATTTTTATTTCTTCTTAGTTTTATACTACAGTGCAAGTTTATATAATAACAAAAATAATATCAAGTGAGCATTGGTATCCCTTTGTTATTTCTGCTTCTAATAGAATTTATCAATATATTTGTAAAATTAGAAAATAACACTTCTAAAATATTACTTTAATCAATTATAATGGTATCTTTATTGTTCACACTGACATAATCGTTGTTTTCATAATTTTTTTAATACTTGACAGCCCTAATCCAAACTATACATTTAAATGATGAGGTCTAAATTTAACTGTTCCATTTCAAATGAAATAGATTTGGTGCATTGTGGATAGTTCTCTGAAACATCGCACTCTAATGTGCAGCCTGGCAAGTCTCAAAAAAGCACATAAGACATTTATAGAATACCTCTAAGGGATAAATATTAAGACAGCAAATATATTGCTCTATTAAATCCATGGTCGCCTACATTCCTTTGACTGACTGTAGATTGTGATCCCCCATCTTTAAAAAAGATAGGTCGCCTTTTCTGGGTTATGGAACAGCTGCCATTATAGAAGCGCATTAATAAGACTGGGACTTTTCAGCTTGCGCAAAGAGATATCGGTATGGTCCAGGTGATATGTAGAGGTGATTAAATAATGTACTTTGGATGCGGCGAAGAGTAAATAAGGACATGTTATCTTACTCCTCTATAACATCAAGAATGAAATTATCTCATGGCAGCACCTGATTTAATAGGCAACAGGATTTTAAAAGAAACACAAAAGGAGTGTTTTTTTCCACACAACACACAGTCAACTGTGGATGAGGTATATGTTGCGCAGACATTAGAATAGCATCGGTTCATAAAAAGAACTAGGTAATTCTGGTAAGAGTCCATCTAATGCTTTAGCTAGTGATTTGACAGAGACTCGGATACTAGCTTGTGTTGCCAGGGACGCTAGTGAATGGGTGAACAGGGATGGATCACTTTGATTCATTCTTCTTGGGCACCTGGCTGTGTGAGGTTTAGTCTTTCGTTCTGACCTAGTTATGCTCTCCATCTACAGCTGGTGGCTTGCAGGTTAGAGGCTAAATCTGGGGAATCACATTTATTTCTAATATAAACCTTTAGTTATAAAGTATTAATTAACATTAAATCATTTCTAACAATAAATCATTTTTCATACAAACCATGTCTAATATAAACCTTCTTTAGTATCCCTACAATATCTATTCCAGAATAGCTCCACATATCAATATGGTATTCCAGAATAAAAGTCACTTTCCTCCTAGAAATATTTGCTATTATTGGATTAGAAATAATGCATTCTGGCCAATTTCCCTGTGTAGCCCAGCTCTTACATTTTTTTTTTTTTTGATCTCTTAGAAAGCTTTAAACTGCAGTCACTCTGTAGTTGGCATAGAAACTGCCAGCCATGAAGACTTGAGTGGTGATTCTGTGACACGATTTAATGTCTGCAGAGAAAACTGTCAGTTTTTGTTTTCACTTGTGACATGGTGCAAAGGATCTCCTGTACTGGACGGCTGCTCCTATAGGGCAATCTCTTTATTATGTGACTCATTTGTGACAGACTGCATTCTGTCTGAAGAAACTGACAGGATATTTGGGTCCTCAGATGAGGAACAACAAATAAATACTTCTAACAATAAATACTCTTAAGAACTCTCCAGTCAGTTCAGATTAAGACATAACATGACAAAGTAAATACATTTCCAACGTGTCAGGCATAAAATACTAGAACATTAATCCACTGTGCCTCTTCATAATGCAGCTGCCACTCACGAAATTGGCCCTTTAAGAACTACCTAATCATTCTTCCTTGCTTCTAATGCAGATCATTTCATGTGGCTGAGAGGGGAGAAAAGCTCCTTGCTTCCCAGTTTTTTTGGGGCACCCTTATGCTCTTGTATCCTGCCACTCAAGGCTTTTCTAGCAACAGAATTAGTTCATGAAGCTGCTACCCTGTTATGCAAGCAGATATGAAAATAAAAAGATCAGCATTTCAAAATTGACTCTGGCTACAGATACTTGCACAGCTGAGTAAATTTACACTGAGCTCCATGGGATTAGTCATGCGTGCGAGCATCTGCAGGATCTGTGCCTAAGTGTGTGCATCTTTAGATATAAGTCCAATCCACAGCTCAGTCAAAATTTTAATTGAAGTGAATAGGATGTTAGTGTGAGATGCACCCAGGTGTGAACATGCATTTGTGTATGCACATGCACTCAGGGACATGCATGCACCCACGCCTGGAGCTGCCTTGAGTCTTGGAGCAAGAAATGGATTTGTCTTTGCTTTGGTAAAGTGCTGGGGGTTATTAATGATCATTGCACTTCTCTCTCAGTGCAAGTCATTACAACCATAACTACCTAATGTCTTTTTTCTTTAAGATCCAAAAGTCAATGTTCTTTTATCTCCTCCATGGACATGCCTCCATTAGATCTATTTGCATCAGAGCCAGTCCCTTTATTTTCACTTTGATAAAGCTCAAAGTGCTGAAGCTGTTCTTTAATAACATGACTCCACGCTGCTACAAGTGCAAAGAGCCCCGTTTTGGCTGATTGCAATAAAAAAAGGCTTGTTCCAACTCCCTGCTCGGTTGTTTCATCTGCATCTCTTCAATATGTGGGATCTTTTTGTCTCGCTGTTTGATTGCTGTGCACTGACACTAGATAAAAGTCCATATCATCTATCATTTTGAATACATACAGATACTACTTTTTTCCGAGATTAGGAAATCAGGGTTCTTAGACCCTCTTGGAGACTTGAGCTGGTGGTATGGGAGTGGGGAGAAGAGAGACACACAGCACTCCAGCTGTATTTATGCTTGCTTTATACTTCTGATTTTCCTTTCCTACACCCTGGGGGAAGTACCAGACATGACTTCCATTAATGTTGATCAGAATAGGACATAAGTAACCCTTTATATTAAGAGCTGAGTGAATCTAGCTCCTGTTAGTCCATTAAGAAAAGACCACTCTAGGGTCCCAAGCTCATAAGTGTAACATGGCAGCATACAGAGCCACAAGCCATTGGATCTTCATGACAGCCCCATATGTAGTGACTTTTAACAAGGTGTTAATGGCATGATAGACCAGTTATGAAACAGCAAGTAGTGCTTCATAGTCAACCTCAAATAAAGCTAGTGAGAGTGCATATTGGGTCAACAGGTGGTATAGATAGGGCAGAACCAAATGCATAGTCCATTTTGGTGAATTTCAGTCATAGGATTTTTAAAATAGTAAATTTCATGATTTCAGACATTTAAACCTGAGATTTCAGTGCCATAATTATACGGGTCCTGACCCAACAAGGAGTTGTGTGCAGGGGAGAGGGGTTGTGAGGTTATTGTAGAGGGGTTGTGGTACTGCTACCCTTACTTGTGCACTGCTACTGGTGGCGGCTGGCCAGGAGCCCAGCTCTGAAGGCAGAGCCACCACCAGAAGTAGTGCAGAAGTAAGGATGGCATGGTATGGTATTGCCACCCTTCTATGCTGCTGCTGGCAGGGTGCTGCCTTCAGAGCTGGGCCCTTGGTCAGCAGCCACCACTCTCTGGCTATTGAGCTCTGAAGGTAGCAGCGCAGAAGGGCGGTATAGTAAAATATTGCCACTCTTTCTTCTGTGGGGCTGCTTTTCCCAACAGCCACCAGTCTCCGGCCATCCAGCTCTGAAGGCAGCGTAGAAGTAAGGGTGGCATTACTGTGATGCAAGGTTATTTTAGGAGCAACCTCCCTGCAACTCCTTTTTGGGTCAGAACCTCCAATTTGAGAAATGCTGGGCTCCCCCATGAAATCTGTATTCTATAGGGTAAAAGCACCCAAAAAAACAGACTTCAAAATCTAGAACATTTGTTTTTCATAGCTGTGAATTTGGTAGGGCCCTGTCCCATCCCACCCTACCTTCTATCCATGTGGCTCTTCTTGCTAGCTAACCATCTTTTCCTGCATGATAGGGTATGTTACACCTACTATGGAGCAGCAAGAAAGAACACATTTGGCTAAAAACAACCCCTAGCTAATGTGCTGCTCTCTCCAAAGAATGCCTGGCTTAGCAAAGTATTTAGCCTCCACAAACTTCTTTTCCTTGCTTGCAGATTATAGTGATCTCAGCCCAAGAAGCCCTGGAATGCAATTCCTTCCAAGGACATGTTCAATTGAGACATAATGACATTGACTTGGTGTGCAACAGAATGTAGTAAGAAGATTATGGAATGGATTTTATTAACACTATTGAGCTGCTTGTCTATGATTTTGTGACTATACATATTGGTGATTTCTGTTTCTGAATGTCACTGTAAGTGACAGTGAAAGTCATTAGATTTGTCACTGGTCACTTTGACACTAATTTTCTCCCTAGGGAAACCAAAAAGTCACTAAATATAATGACAAAGTAGCTAAGCTGGAAACACCCTACTTTCACACTTCTTCTTTTGTTCCTCTTCTGGGGACTAAAAGATTTTTATGTTAGTACTAGGAAAAGAAACACAATTCTTTGCTCTATTGGTTCAGTACAGTGCTGGTTATTGCACCAGTTTTCCTTCTTCTACCTTATCTTCTAAAATTTGGCATTGTTAATTGTTATCTCTATACTTAGTTGAAAGCAGGGTGAACGGTGCTGATCAGAATCTGAATCTCTGAGGTCCCTGCTGTAAGTTGATATTTACTGGATAAGGCTGGCCTTCAGTGTAAGCATTTAGATACAAAACTATATCTTCAATCAAATGTTTTCTTGGTACTTTTGAATGAGAGCCAAGCTGGCAGAAAAAGAATGTGAAGTCTGAAGAGTGAGGAGAAACTGGAACTAAGTAGAGGAAAGAAAATGGGCAAGAAATGGAGAAAGAAAAGTGCACAGAGTGGGGAGAGAGAGGCAGCGAGGGGAATATGCAGGATAACAGCAGCAAAAAGCAAGTAAGCATAAAAGGCAACAGTGATTAATGTAAATAACAATACTTATAGAGCATATTTCCTCTGAGAACCTTAACATGTTTTATAACTCCATGTAAGTGTCCCATTCTTACCACAGGAGAAAGGGAGACACAAAGGTTAAAATGACTGAAGTCATACAGCATGTCCAGTGAGTGAGTCAGGAATAAAAGCCAACTCTCTTGTCTCCTTATGCCTCCCGCTATCCATTACACTATGGGTTCTCAGCCAAGGGGTCATGACTCCAACCGTTTTACAAACAAGCTCCATGGGGTCATGAATATGTCTCTTTCTTTATGGGTAACTAAGGGGGAGATTCTGATTTTCTTTTCCATACTATGACCTCACGTTACAAACAGGAAAAAAGCTGGGAACCACTGTAATAGACTTTGCTGCCTCCCAGGAAGAAAGGGACAAAGACGGAAATGTGAATAAATAAAGAATATAAAATAAGAACATAGGATGCTTGGAGGGAGATGGGAATGTGGTAATAGGCAAGGACAGGGTGGGGAAGTGCTAGGGAAAGAAACGGGGAAAAAGAGAGAGAGAAAATGAGAAATGGAAGCAAATATTTATTCAGCAATAATAGGCAGAAGGTGTTTTGGGATTATATTTGTCTCTGGATCCACAGAATAAGATACAGGAAGGTTTCCAAATCTCAGTTTTATTAAAGCTTGAGCGCACTGACAGTATGAGAGACATGGCAACTTCTATAACAACACTGATACTTACAGTACATTCAGTTATTCTACAGTATCTTGTTAGTGCTGCCTTATCCTCTGATGGCGTAGGTGTCAAAGAGGGTTAAAACCTACATAAATGGTCAGAGTATAAAGTCACTGTAGGTTAGCATCATAGTCGGGTAGTGGGTGAACATATATCGGAAGCACAATAGTGGAGGTTATTTGGTTGATAAAAAAAGAGTGTAAAAGTTGAACTTGTCTTTGCAGCAGTTTTTTGTGACTCTTGTACTGTTTGTTTAGTTAGTATTATATAATGTACCTATGCCAAACTATAGATCTGAAGTTCTTTGAAGTTTTTTGAAGTTCATTAGTGCCACTTTCTCTTGCAGAATCCTCACCTTGTATTACAACTACAGCTCAAACTTCTTTAATTGTTATGCCTAAGGAAATATTAGATTTCTTTTTGAGAAAGTTAGTTAATTTTACACTGCGGGAATGAGCTTATTTTACCCTTGACTTTTAGTCGCTATCTCAACTGTGCTATGTTCCTTTTTACTACCCTAAAGAATCACAAGTCTATCAAAGAATTTCCTCATGTGACACACACTTTATCCAATTCAGAAAAAAAATATGGTATTTTGTATGGTCGATTTGAAGAATATGATAGATAAATTCACTCAACAACAGCCGCAAGTAGGAATGGGTACACCATAATTCAGAACAGGTCAACCTTTAATGTTTTGGGTCTCAAAACTTCCAAAGATGATTGACCCTAACCCTTTGAGATTTATGTTGCATTAAATATCTGCTTTTTGTAAGATCGTCACAGAAAGAAAATGTTAATGGTTGCCTCTGCATTACCAGTTAGAGGTATTCGCAGCATTCTCATGCACAAAATTTCAGTACAATGAAGTTTAAAATGTGAGCAACTACAAGTATCAGCATTTTGAGTGTATGAAAATAAGAATACTAATGCTAAAAAAAAAAAATTAGAAACAAAGGAAATTCAGAGCAAGTTTACATTTCCACAGTAAGCCCATAGAATTACATATAATGTTCCACAACAAGATTAATGCTGCCTTATGGTGTTGTGGTGATGTAGTATGCTCAAGTTGATTTAGAAGAAGTGAATAGTGTTATGTTATAGTTAGTATTAAGTAAGTCTCTCTGTTAAAGGCAAGATTTTCAAAAGGGCCTAACAAAGTTAAGTATCCAACTCTCATGTGAAAATGAATGGTACTTGTGTTCCTAAGTAACAGGTACTTTTGAAAGATTTTGCTCAGTATGTTTAAGTGTGAGAAATCAGTGAAAAGACTGTGAAATTGTTGACTTGATAAACAGGCCAACTATCCAGCTTTTGTTCATAAATATCTGGCTTAGAACATTAGTTGAAATTGTTTTCTGCTCACAAATGCCAGTATAATAAAGTGCATAGCTTACTACTGTGAGCATCTATATTTGTTAACATGTAATGAGTGGAGAGATGTCACCATAATCCATTTTTATTGTGATGTTTGAGTTAGAAAGAAGCTTGAGGGGGCAGAGGTCAAAAGAATGGAAGGAATAATTTCTTTTCCACTCCTAATACTCCCACTTATCACAGAGATTCACAGAAAGTGATTAACCCATTACCTGTGGCCGCCTCTTTCTGCTCCTTGGGTCCTATGCAGAGGATAGGGACTCCCTCCCCTTCTCCCCTTGATGCTTGCTGCTGCCGCCTCCTTCTTTGTATCTGTAATAGGGGGTTCCACAAAGTCTTATTAGGCTCTTCAGCCCCCAACAGCTTCCATCCTATTGAATTGGGAGGCAGAAAATTGTGGCAAAGCCCCTTAAAGCTTATTGGGTGTTGACTGAGTCTTATGAGGCCCCTTGGGGACCACATACCTAACATGTTGTAAGCTTTAGGATGCTCCTCAGAACCTCCAATCCATGCTGGTCTTTGAGGGTTTGTGGGTCTCTGCCACAAACCCAAGGAGATTTATGTCCCTCTTCGCTGTGATCCTTATTATGTTCTCTAAGGGAACATACCCTCTCCAAGAAAACTCAGATGGCACCAACTCCTCACCTACAAACCGGTTTAGCTTCCCCAACAAAAACCAGGGACCCAGGCAACAAGTCCCAAAGAGATGCCTTGAATAGCTGGAATAGGACTGTGATCTTTAGGAATAATCAGTGGCAAGCTTTCAGCCACAGAAATCTATTTGCTTTGTTTATATCTTCAAGGCTAACCCCTCACAAGAAAAGGGGCTAGATATATCTATTCTGGTTTTTGTTTCAATAAAAGTTATGATGAGCCTTGACATTTTGAAGTCCTTGGAATCAGGGTAGACCATGGCCATTGTCTTCACGGGCCCCAACACCCAGGTCTGCAAGTGACTAAAAATGTCTGGAGAGTTTTGAAGGCATCTGGCAAATAGAAACCTGGACGTATGGGAAGGAGAGGGCATAAATGAGAGAGAGACATATCTTACTGGAATGGACATTGATGTACAAAAATAACAAGGAACTCAGAAGACATAAGTAATGGAGAGAAACAGCAATATGCTTTGCCAGTGCTGGTATCTGAGAACTGTAACTGTAGTTAAGAAGCAGTGATTCCAAAAAACGTGTCTTAGATTCTAAAACCAGTGGAAGGATGTAATCCATATTTATTACAGTACAGAAGTAGGTCTCATCAAGATGAGTAAAAAAACTTATTTCACTAAGTTTGAATAGATCTTAAAATCCTTCACTGTATACTAGATGCACAAAAAAGAAAATGTGCTGTCACAAACACTGCTATGATGTGTCTGGACATGAGGCTTGTTGAAACAATTTTTTTAATTGTTTGAGAAGACTTAAAGTTAAGACAATACCTTCCTTTTCCATCCTGAAATTGTCACTGGTAGTTTCCTTCCAAAGGTTTAGTTAGTTATGAGATATAGGTACTGGTCTGACAATGTTGAATGTGATTGTTTGCGACTCCAGTTAATATCCATTTCTGTGAGCGTGGCTTATTTGCATGAAAAGAACAAATTTGTCAGGAATCCCAAACAGACATTAGGCAGAGACAGACAGCACCATCTAATAGTGTTATGAGTTAATTTTTTTCTATGTACTTAATAAGTGGTTGAAAGTTGAAGGATTTTGAAACCTCTGCCAACGTGGCCAGTAGGAAGTGGTACAATGAGATATATGGCGAATCTCGGTGGGAGGGGAGAAGGGAAGAAATACAGTAGGTGTGAGATTCTTTGCTGTTTAGAAGCAGGTGGAAAAACAGGCTAGCTGACCAGAATAGACACAGTTAACATGTTTAAAATTTGTAATGTAGTAGAAGTAGTAATTCTCACTCTCTTTTTTTTTTACAATTCTGGACTATTTTTGCCAAAAAAATCTCTTAGACCACTTCCCTTCCCAGTCCTTGATTCCAGACTTTCCTTTGTCATTTATAGTGCTTGTGTACCTGGAACAAAATAGGGCAGCATACAGGAGACAAGTTGAAAACAAATTCATTTTAATGTCATGAATGCTACAACTTGGTTACATGCATTTTTATTTTTACTGTTTAGCAGGATGAAATCTTTTATTCCTTAATACTGTAGAATGTTTGTTTGCAGGCTGTTCATTGCACATATGAAATATTCACAATTTGAATGGAAATATTTAACTTTGAGTAGACAAAAACATTACATGCTATTGGTTCTTTTCCCTGCTTAGCGCTGTGTAAAATTGTAGAATCTAGTTTCTAGTCAATACTTGTGTCTGAGTTCAGAGTTTTTCTTTCCACCTGCCCTTTCATGATGTTTGTGTGACTGTTCATTTACTTAAATACTTGCGTAAGGTAAACGTGTGTAAGCCACTAATTTGTTTGGATCCATTTTGTAAGGCAAACACAAAATAGGTGCAAACATGGTCCAAACAAATCAGTGGCTTAGCTCTTAGCTGGTCAGCTAGTTCTATTAATAAAACAATTTCCACTTTGTCTACAGTAGTCAAGTTAACAGTCTGAACACCTTGAAGAATCACGCTTTAAAGATGGATGTTTCTCATTAGCGCAACTTCAGCTGTTATGTAGACACAATCTATAGATCAAAAACTCCCCAAATTTGTCTCTTCCCCGCCCCGAAAATAACAAAAATGACACCTTAATATGAAGGATAGCCAAGAGATCCAGCTCAACGATTGGACCACTAAACGGGCAAGAAAGGTTTCACATGCGACTGGGCCCAGCATCAGAATAATCTATGTTATGAGAGAGCAGAATGGCCTCCGAAACAGAAACTTCCAGTCTTCCCAGCAGACACCAGCAGCAGCAGTAACAATAATCAATGGGAGTAGGCCACCTAACATAATTTTGTAGGATCTTGGGCCTAAGTCCCCTCGCTTTGGTGGCATTTAACACTGGGGCTCTGAGAATGCGCACACTCTGGTTATTGCACTGAGTGTAGCTAAATAATATGTTCATTTTTTTACTCCTTCAGCCTATTTTCTCCGCAGATCCAGCAGACCCTGCCTCCTCCTTCCCTGTAGAAAAGAGACACCTCTGATTCAAGCAAGGACAGAGCCTTTTAGAATGGCGAATGCCTTACATATCTTACAGTTACTCACTGTGGCTGCCTCTCCCAGCACAGCAGATTCTGGGTCCTTGCCTGCACTGCCTGAAGAGACGCATAACCATGGTTTTCCCTCTTCCACTTCACTACATTTTGGACCAAACTGCCCTGCTGCTGTTTTGTGGTGAGCATAAGAGGCTGAAGACTTCCCAAAAAGTCCGAATGCCGCTTCTCCAAGGCACACCATCACCAGGACGTGATCACCTTAACCCTGGACCTACTCACCTCCCAGCTTCAGTTGGTGGAGAAGATGGGCTTCGCGCTTTCACCGAGCTCTTGTCGAGGTTTGGGAAGGAACCAGATGTGTCATAAGCTAAATACGAGTGGGGAAGATTGTTAATGCATATGGGGTTTCACATATGCTGTAGGAGCCCACAAAAAATGAGTAGCAATAGTGGGTGAGTTACAATTTAATATGAGCTATAAAAACCAGTGGTCTCTGTTAGTCCATGGTTTTTTAGTGTCTAATTAGAGGTATAATTTGCAATTTCCCAATTTCATCTTTTGAAGGTATTGTGCAGGTTTCCTCTTGAAGTCGAGGACTGCTAGAGGTCAAAAGAGACGTTATGCTTTGTGAAAAGGTTTGCCCGCAGGGGTGATATAGTGTTTTTGTCTTTTATCATTTTTTGTTGTGATTTCCATCATGAGACTAGTGATTGTCTGGTTCAACCACACATGTTGTTGGGGGATAGTTGCACTGGATATGTATCATGTGCTGTGATAGGTTTTAGTAGGACCAGGATCCTGAAAGGTATGTTGTGTGAGGGTATGTGATCATTATACGTCAGTTCAGATATTGCTACAGGTTTGTCATCTGTTTGTTCTGGCATACACCTGGAAGCAGTTAGTTTCCTAAAGAGCTATTTAGACAATCCTCCCCAGCACTTTACCTGCTTAGGCAGATTGCGATCTTTGATGTACATTCTGAGAGATAAGAGGGTTAATATAGTGAAGCCAAGACATCAGGAAAAAATCATGGTTGGCAGTGACTAAGAACAACCAGTGAGCTTTAAAGTACTTAGCACCATCTATACCTAGTTAATGTTATAGACCCCTTACTAGATAGAGGTTAGAAACATTGTTAAGTGTGCAGAAAGGAAGAAATTTCAAGGAATAATTCCTGTGTCTGTATTTGAAAGAAAATGGATGATGTGCTGTATCACATGAAGATCGTGCAAAGTACTTTCAGTTCGTTAGTCAATCAAGAAAATGTTAAACAACATCTGCAAGGATAAACATTTTTTACAATAAGCAGGCCTGATAACTTGTACTCCAAAGAGTCCCTAAAAAACTGACGGAATCTCTGGCTTGCTGAAGGCTGATTTTAATGTCTTGGAATATCCATGGAAATTCCAGAAGACTGCTATTTGGGGCCAATATTCAAAAGGCAAGGAATGATGATCGGGTAGTTACCGCCAGTTTAGCGCACATCAATTCTGACGAGGTAATTATAAAAACTGATACAGGATTGAGTTAATAAAGAATTAAAGGATAGGAATATAATTAAGCCCAGTTGTGACCCAGGACCGATGGTGCCAACTAGCAGAGGCACAGGGGTGGATAGGTGTGTTGAGGACTTTTCTCCTGAGTCAGATATAGGCAAAATAATTATCACAAAGAGTTTGGTATGTGCGTTTATCTTGAGAGAGTCTAGCCACTGGTCATTCATAATCCTGTGAATTTCGTTTGGATAAAATTTAAGAGTTATATTAAGTAATTAACATACTGAAAATTATGTTTTAACAACTTGGAATTAGGCAGATCAGCAGGAGGTGACAACATTGGAAATGTTTCCTTAGGCAGGAGGTAACAGACACCTATCTTCCCTGTCTTGCATTTGAAGTATTTGCATGCCTTGTTGCATAGTGAGGCGCAGTGGCAAATAAGAGATTTATATAAATTACAAAACAGAAAATCTACAGAAAGAAAGCAAATAGTGCATGTGTGATAGGTCATGCCTCAAGAATGAAATCAGGTTTGTTTAACAAGGCCTGTTTTCCAAAAAATCAGTAATGACTATGTGATGCTTGCATAGGTTAATAGACTTTTGTAAGCGTGTTGGGCTCAGTAAAGCATGACGTGATAAAAAATAGACGCTATACAATTTCAGAGCAAACAAATTTCAATGGATTAACAATTGGCTCATTTCTGACAGATCGCAAGACAGTGCTCATGAGGATCATCATTGAATAGGGGGGTTCAAACACAGACACTATTCAACATGTTCATTCAATATTTGGAAACAATAATATAAATTGCTGCATTTAGTATAATTTGTGATGAATCAAATTGCTATTTGGTACTAAAGTAATGAGGACAGGCAGACATACAGAATCATCTGACACTCGGTAAGATGGACCCTAAACAAAGATACCTTTAATATTAGGCCAAATACAAAGTTCTATAACATCTAGAACAAGGTACAGGCATACTTCAGATAGGGGACTCTATCTCGAGTGACAAATGATTCTGAAAGGATATTAGTGGCCATTAGGGAAGAGGTGATGACCAGCGCCTTCCTCTGCCTGTTGGTACATGGATTTTGGTGTCCAGTACAGTACAGGTCCCCTTTCAAACAGACTTTTTATTTGAAAACAGAGCACTGGCACCCTCTGTCATGTGGAAAAGCGAACTCGAGCTCCAGTGTGAGCCTGTGCAAGAAAAGAGCTAATGTGATCCTTGGATGGTCTAAAATAGGGGAGCTAGCGAGTCCGAAGAATGGGGGGTTGATTTTTATCCTTTTGATGCAGCATTGGGGAGATTCAGTACCAGGAGTAACTCACCCAGTTCTGTGTCCACATTGTACATTGGGGGTTCATTACACTAACAAAGAAATAATGAGAGTGGGAATAAAAGTTTAACAAAACTGGAGATCTACTGGTGGTGACTGCTGCCACGAGCTATGCAGTGTTCCCACCACGCCTCTCAGGTCATCTCGCAAATTGGCGCCACTCCATGAACACTGTCCCTTATGAGGGAGTATCTCCAAACACAGTCTTTCATAAACATCTCTACATCTACCTCTTAAATTGAAAAACATTAACTCACTCTCTCCTCGTCTTATGATCTTATATAATATTATAATATATATATATATAATAGAACTTAGACATCTAATAATTAATTAATTCTCAACCCATTTTGTATATTTCATAAAACCTAATGTGTCTAAACTATCTAGAGAGGGAGGTTAACCATCCATCACTCTAAGGATGTTCTTCCACTGACTTCCTCAAATATCCCTTCTCCTAGAAGGTTAGTCAAATCTCTATGAGTCTTTCGGATGTTTATCTCCTGCTCTAATTCTTCTCAGTATCAGCCTTTATTAGGGTCGCCTTGTTCTCTTGATTCCTTTGAGAGTTTCTCCGTTGCATGGTGAAACAGATCAAGTAACAACTGAAATATCCAAAGTCACATTACTGTTATGTTGAACTTGTGGATTACTTCATAGGTCCCTTTAATTATGCTGAAATGTGTGGCCCTCTGGCCTGTCTAAGCTACATTAACACCTTAGATGAGCGTCCTTAATGATACCATCTTGCCCCAAGTATTGAGTGGGTGATCTTTACAGCGCACATTCTCATCCCAGGTAAGAGATGGGCAGCTTATGGGCCCTTAGTCCAAAAAAAAAAAAAATCTGCTTCCATTTCTCATTTCTTTCCATCTCCGTATGACTTCATTGCTGATGAAATTTCAGCAGGTTAATCAGTATTAGTAAATCAATCTGATCTCCTTCCCATTAACAGTTTGAGCTGGAGAAGCCAATTCTCCAGGGGTGTACTTCAGTAGACACAGTTAAGCACTGTCACACAAATCACCTCCGCCTCCCCCAGTCAAAGTGTTTATCATAAGGTTCTTACTGCTACCCCCCACCTTTAGGAACTCTTGCTAAAGTCCATTTTATTGGGGTTAATTGGACTTGATGTTTTGTGATAGAAAATCCAATCTATGGTCAATTGCCAATATCGCATTGGACAATTGTGGGCCCATTGTCACTAAATACTGTCATCTGAATTCAATGCCTGGGAGATTCCTTCACTGTGATCAGATCACTATTAGTACTTGTGCAGTGTGCAAATTTCTGGATACAGCAGAAATTAAATCTGTTGACTATTAAATACCTCTGTTTGCCGATAAATAAATCAGGGCAACCTCTCCATAAGCCTTTGTAGACAATCTCACTGACTTTTCTGCATTTGGGACTGCAGCATTTTGAAAATGATTATTTTCTACATTATGCAGAAGTTCCAAGTCAACCACGTTTGGGCCATCTCTGTGATCCCAACCTTCCATATATCATCTGCACCGTAGTCTGCCTCGCAGCAGTGTTTTCATAGCAAGTGTTCCACTCCTTGACTTGATTATTCTGTTCTATATTATTTTGTATTTAATACAGATAACCCTTTGGTTGAATTCAGCCTTTGGCTTGTTTCTGTGGCCTGATAGTTGGGCAGAGGTTTTTCTAAGTTAAGTCTCTCCTCACAGAGCTGTCGCTCTCTTAATTACACTGTCTTTAATGCCACAGTGCTTACCTTCTTCAAACTTAAAGTGTTATAAATATCCCAATGCTTCTCCCAACACAATCCAAAAAGACTGATTTCACTTTATCATTTTACTTCTTTGCCCTATGCTGCTTAATACAATTCAGATCTTCTCTCTGAAATTTTTTTTATTTCTCTCTGCAAGTATTGACTGACCAATTGCAGACTGATGGATGATTGCAACACCTCCATTTTTGGCTTTCCCTCCTTCGCTTTTCCCCCTGCTGTCTACATATTGAGTTTAGGTCAATTTTGCGGCATTAGATCGATTTAACCCTGCAACCGTTCATAACGACGAAGAATTTTTGTTGACTTAAAGGGCTCTAAAATTGATTCTTGTACTCCTCCCCAACAAGGCAAAATTTGGGTGTGTAGACGCAATTTGATGGTATTGCTTCTTGGGAGCTATCCCAGAGTGCTCCATTGTGACCTACTCTGGATAGCACTGCTCAACTGGATTCCTGCTAGGTAGACAGAAAAGTCCTGGGAACTTTTGAATTTCATTTCTGTTTTGGCCAGCGTGGCGAGACCTGTCAATTACAGGTGACCAATGGAGTCCCAGAACTGCAAAAGAGCTGCAGAAGACTGAACGGGAGGTAGTGCAATCTGATCACTGTTACTGGCGGAACAAACTCTGTGCTATCTGAACTCCGTCAAAAGACGAACATGCCTGTGCTTCCCTCCTCCCTCCACCCTCCGCGCTACCGTTGGCAGTATATCCCCTGATTTGTGTCAGAATTAATATAGAATGCATGGAATTTGCTAAACAACCTTATTGCTCTGCAATGAGATCAAAGGGAGGCGGGAGGGCCGGTGGCTTAGAAGGGGAAAAAAGTAAAATGAAAAGAGAGTCCAACCAAAGGGGTGGGTTTTCATCAGGGGAAACAACAGAACTTCACATTGTAGCCTGGACCAGTCATGAACTGTTTTCAAAAGCTTCTCTGATGCATAGCACCCTGCTTGCTCTTCTAACCACCCTGGTCCACACAGTGTATTGGTTTCTTCATCATTTAAAATGTTTTCCATCATGGCTGGAATGTTTTACTTTGAGTAAAAAATGTAAAGTGCTTTATTTATTTTTTCTACACACAAAAGACTCATGAAAGGAAAGACTCAGTCAAAAATCTATCAAGCACCTTTAAACTTTTGCCAACCATGCATGTTCATGCTTCTAGAAGTTCCTGTTCTATTGAAATTTCATCACTAAATATCTGCCTCAGTTGTTAGAAATATCGAATCTCATTTAAAAAAAAGCCTGTTATGAGCTGTATCAAATGTATTTGTCCATCTCTTAGTCTGCTTGATTAAGTTCAAACTCATTGCTTTTTATCCAACCATATTGTGGAGTTACTAGAGTGAAGTGGCGGGTGGCGGGCGCGGGCGGGGCGGGAAGAGACAAATTTGGGGATTATTGATCTATAGATTGTGATCTACATAACAGCTGAAGTTGCGCTAATGAGTAAACATCCATCTTTAAGCGTGATTCTTCCTAAGGTGTTCAGACTGTTTAACTTGACTACTGTAGACAAAGTGGAAATTGTTTTATTAATGAACTAAGCTGACACTAAGAGCTAAGCACTGATTGTTTTGGACATGTTTCACCTATTTATGTGTTTGCCTTACAAAATGATCCAAACAAATTAGTGGCTTACACACGTTACCCTTACGCAAGTATTTAAGTAAATGAACAGTCACACAACTATATAGAAGGGCAGTGATGGAAAGAAAAACTCTAACTCAGACACAAGATATTGACTAGAACTAGATTCTCACAATTTTATCACAGCGCTAAGGCAGGGAAAGAACGCATACAGTAATGTTTTTTGTCTTCAAAGTTAAATATTTCCATCAAATTGTGAATATTTCATATTGTGCAATGAACAGCCTGCACAACAAACTTGCTACGTATTAAGGAATAAAAGATTTCATCTGCTAACAGTAAAAATAAAAATGCAATGTAACCAAGGTGTAGCATTCAATGACAATTAAAATGAATTGTTTTCAATTGTCCTCCTGTGATGCTGCCCTATTTTTGTTCCAGGTACACAAGCATTATAAGCAAGGAAAGTTTGAATCAAGTGCTGGGAGGTGAAGTGGTCTAAGAGATTTTTCTGTGCAAAAAGTCCAGAATTGGTAAAAAAAAAAAGAGAGTGAGAATTACTGCTTCTACTAATTACAAATTTATTAAACATGTATAACTGTGTCTATTCGGTCAGTACCTGTTTTTCCACTGCTTCTAAACAGCAAAAGAATCTCACATACTGTATTCTTCCCTTCTCCCTCCACCGAGATTCGCCATAGTATCTCATTGTACACTCTACTGGCCACGTTGCAGAGTTTTCAAAGTCCTTAAACTCACACTCTTATACAGTAATAGAAAAAAAATTAACTCATAACACTTTACAATGGTAGCTGTTCGGTCTCTGCGCATAATGTCTTTTGGATTCTACTGACAATTGTGTTCTTTTTCATGCAATATAAGCCAACGCATCACAGAAATGGATATTAACTTGGGAGTTCGCAAACAAATCACATTCAACATGTCGAGCCAGTACCTAATCTCAAAACTAACTAAAACCTTTGAAGGAAACTCCAGTGACAATTTCGGATCGGAAAAGGAAGGTATTGTTCTTAACTTAAGTCTCTAACAATTAAAAAAATTGTTTCAACAAGCCTCATGCAGACACATATAGCAGTGTTTGTGACAGCACATTTTCTCTTTTTGGACATTAGTATAGCAGTGAGGATTTTAAGATATACTTATCAAACTTTAGTTGAAATAAGTTTTTTTACTCATCTTGATGAACCTACTTCTGTACTGTAATAAATATGGATTACATCTTCCACGGTTAGAATCTAAGACACGGTTTTTTGAATTCACTGCTTCTTAATCCAGTTACAGTCTCAGTACCAGCACTGGCAAGCATATGCTGTTTCGTCCATACTTTGTCTTCTGAGTTCCTTGTTATTGTTACATCATGTCCTTCCAGTAAGATATGTCCTTCTCTCATTTATTGCCGGTCTCCTTCCATACGTCCAGGTTTCTATTGCCAGATGCCTTCAAACTCTCCAGACATTTTAGTCACTTGCAGACCTGGGTGTTGGGGCCGTGAGACAATGCCATGGTTACCCTGATTCCAGGACTTCACATGTCAAGGCTCGATCTAATTTATTGAAGACAAAAACAGATTAGCTATATCTAGCCCTTTTCTTGTGAGGGGTGCCTGAAGTATAAAAAAGCAAATAGATTTTCTGTGGCTGAAGCTTTGCCACTGATTAGTTCACTAAGATCACAGTCTATCCCAGCTATTACAAGGCATCTCTTTGGGACTTGTTTGTGGGTCCCTGGTTTGTTGGGGAAGCTAAACGGTTTGTAGGTGAGGAGTTGGTGCCATCTGAGTTTTCTTGGAAGAGGTATGTTCCTTAAGAGAACATTAAAAGGATCACAGCGAAGAGGGACATAAATCTTCCTTTGGGATTTGTGGCAGAGCCCACAAACCCTCAAAGACCAGCATGGATTGGAGGTTCGAGGACATCCTAAGTTACAACATGTTAGGTATGTGGTCCCAAGGGCCTCATAAGACGTCAGTCAACACCCAATCAGCTTGTAAGGGCTTTGCCACACAATTTCTGCTCCAATTCAATAGGATGTTAAGCTGTTGGGGGCTGAA
>NC_133774.1:84191638-84211144 GCF_003597395.2 Chelonoidis abingdonii | reverse complement strand
TTTGCACATGTGGATCTGGCTGGTTAACTTTTATATGTGTAGTTGCTGGGAATATTTTGATTTGTATTGGTACTGGAGGAAGAGTTTCTTCCTTTGTCTGTAAACTATATAATTCTTTACTTTTTCCTTTCTTTTATTAAAAGATTTCTTTTAGAGAACCTGATTGATCTTTCCTTGTTTCCCTTGTTTTATCCCAGGAGAGTGGGTGTAAACACCAGGACTGGTGGGGGAGGAGGGAAGGGGGAGAGAGAGGCTAATTTCTCTCTGTGCCAGGAATACTGTCTCTCTCAGGGAAAGTCGGGGGGGGAGGAGGGGGAATGGTTTATTTCTCCTTGTTTTAAGACAAGGGTTTGGGTCTTGGGTTCCCCAGCAAAGATTTTTGGGGAACAGGAAGTGTGCCAAACACTATATTTTGGCTGATGGCAGCGTACTAAATTTAAGCTAGTAATTAAGCATAAAAGTGATCATGTAGGTGCCTACTTTTTGGACTCTAAAGTTCAAAGTGGGGAAAAGACCTTGACACCAGGAAATTGTTAACTAGATCAAATTACTGTAATTTGCAACTCCTCTTTCAGGCACAAATTAAATGTATGAACAATGTCATTTCTGTAGGAGAATTCTATAACAGTGGCTCCAGGGAGAGAGAGGAATTTTCTATGTCAAGTAGAGACGCAAATTGTGGATCAGTGAAGTTGTTTGAAATGGATTTTAATAGGTTGAATATGAGGACGTAATATTATGATGTATTAGTGGTTCCCCCATAGTTATACTAGACAACAGCAAAGGGAGGAATGTAAACATAAATGCTGATATTCTGCATGTAGAAAGTTTTAAACATGCGATACCATTCATTTTGTCTAGAGACGAAAATCTTCACTTAAGTGTCCTCCTTCCCCTCATGAGGAATCCCAAAGATCAAATCTACCAGAAAGGCCAAGGCTCAAGTTCAAATCCCGGGGTTAAGATTCCATTACTTCAGAAACTAGCTCCTTTTTCTCACTCTTCTTTTTCTACTGCCAGCAGCCTTTCCCACTCTACTCTTTTTGCTAACTTGCCATCCAGAACTAGGAAGTAGCCAGCACAAGGTTCCTGCTTCAGAGGCTATAAGATGTGTTATGAAACAGGAGGTTCACAGAGATGGAAACCTTCAGTGTGGTCTGCAGGAATCAAAATCACACAACTAGAGTACACTGATCAGATGACAATTTAGCAAGTATACTAAATATGTCCTCAGAATTTAATTAAGCAAGAGGAATTAAACAGGTGAGAGAAATTTCTACCCTATTTGACTCCATTATTTTATTACTTCATGTCATTTACTTGATGCTTGTTAAACAGTCTCTGGCCCAAAGACTAAATTAAAAGAACAATGGGAAGAGATTACAAACACATAAGGAGCGGGGAGGATTAAAGTTAAAACAGTGAGCCTATGCATTCACATGGGCAAGTAGTGAATGTATCTTTAGGTCTACGCATTTTTATTGTGTATTTTTGTTGCGCTGCAAACTCCATATGGCTCCTCCATTGGGAAAGCTGGGTAATGCCTCTAACTGCCAGTTTATGGTGTTCAGTGTCTAAAAGATGGT
This sequence comes from Chelonoidis abingdonii, assembly GCF_003597395.2. Taxonomy (NCBI): domain Eukaryota; kingdom Metazoa; phylum Chordata; order Testudines; family Testudinidae; genus Chelonoidis; species Chelonoidis abingdonii. Next base: position 84,209,558 of record NC_133774.1, on the reverse strand, counting down.
GAAGTGAGGAGCTGAACTGGTATACGTAAACTGATTGACTATGCCAAGTGCCATAATATCCTTCGGGTATTGTTACCCGCCTGTAACTCTGAGAAAGGTGGGCTATTCCCGCCCCCCCCCCCAATAATTGACTCAGCTTTTTCAGTTGCCCCAGCTTTTGTTAAATCAGTTTCCAAACTAGAGTACAGAGAGACACCAATGTCACCTCATATACCTGTTATGTACCTAACCTTTTCAGGTTTTGTCTGTAAAGAGATCAGCCCTGATCAGTCATTCTGAGCATCGGCTCTGCAGAAATTCTGAGGGCTGCCTAGTGACCACATAGGATGTCTGGGCTGTTTCTGAAGCCTCAGGCACACCCTAGAGCTGACGTAAGCATGAACAGGTCTTATCTTGTTTCATTACCACCCAACTGCCTGGAGTCAGAGGACTCTGGTTCAGGAAGGAATGGAGAGTTGTCTAGTTTTGACATGGCTATAATTAATTGTTTTTAAGATATGTGCAGCATATTTTATTATAACCCTCTTCCTCCCTTCTCCCCCATCTCCTTACAACATGTCAACTATTTTCTTACATTGTTAGCTCTTCAAAGCAAGGGACATTGCTTCATATAAGTTTGTACAACACTTACTACAATAGGGCCTCAATCAAGACTGGGACCTTGGATACTACTGTACTAAACTTATTTAATGATAGGAATAAAACCAGTATGAAGACCAAAGATGGTAGGGAATGGAAGGTGGAGATCTGAACTAGTCTGAACCTAGCCTAGAGGAGCAGTGTGTGAAAACTTACCAGCTGATAGTTGTGCAATAAGAAGGTGACCTCAGTCAAGTTTCTAGTGACAGGTATATACATCACAGAAATTCCCTCACAAGTGACACGAAGTGCACTCTTCATGAGCTAGCCAGAGATTTCATATGAAGTGAAGCAGAATAACTGCCTTTGCTAGAACCAGTCCTCTTTGGGGCACATTGGTGTACTGGGAGACAGCTTTCATTGCCAGTACACCTGACTGTTGTACCTGTTCTGAGGGTAGCCAGAGAGCTTCACCTCTATAACGATCAATATGGTACTTTTCAGAGTATTGACTTGGGGGGAAGGATAGCTCAGTGGCTTAAGCACTGCCCTGTTAATCCCAGTGGAGTGAGTTTAATCCTTGAGAGGGCCACCTAGGAATCTGGGGAAAATCAGTACTTGGTCCTGCCAGTGAAGGCAGGGGGCTGGACACCATGACCTTTCAGGGTCCCTTCCAGTTCTATGCAATAGGTATATATCACCATATATTATATTTTAAAAAGAAAGATAAAGAAAAACAAAAATAAATCTTGTAAATTTACCTAGGAAGAGGAAGATAATGACATGGCCTACAGCTCTTTTTTAGGAGAATTTCCTTCCACTAATGAATGCCTGTATCAGGTAGAAGAATGGTGTCACTCACATTTATCTATCCTTCTTATCATGAAAGAATTAATTGATGAATAAGTTCAAGCCACTTGCAAAGCATGGAAAATGTATACATGCAGGACTGATCAGAGACTGACAAGCTAACAGCTAATGATGGAGAAATATTAGAAAGTTCAGAGGTTGCTTGTCTGGACTGACCGAACCCAAACATATGAAAGCTTATGTGAACTATCCAGTCTTTTGGGTCTGCACATTTGGGTTGAAAATCTTTCAAGATCATTTTTTCTCATTCAGATGCTTGCTTGCTTCTGAACAGCCCATGAACATCTATATCAGCTGGTACAGGGAGCCATAAATTAGTTCCAGGGTTGTGAGTTCAATCCCTGAGGGGGCCATTTAGGGAACTGGAGTAAAAAAATCTGTCTGGGGATTGACCCTGCTTTGAGTAGGAGGTTGGACTAGATCTCCTGAGGTCCCTTTGTACCCTGATATTCTATGAATCTAAGATTAAACTGGGTCTCATAAATCCAGGGTATTGTAATTCCTGTCAGAAGTAGGTGGGGAAAAAGTTGACTAAAAATGAAATTAATTATAATTTTTTGAGATGTTTTGAACTACAAAACTCCTACTTGAAATCTTACATACTTAGAAAAGACAGTTCCAACTGGATAAAGATCAAAACTGCATTCCAGCCAGCTGTACTCTAGCAGCTTCTCACCAGAGCAGTACTCTCACTAGAAGGTCTCCATCACAAGACTAATTGATTAATTCAGGAGCAAGGTTGCAACAAAGCATCTTTTTTTTTTTCCCCCACTCCCAGACACATCTGATAACAGCAATACAGCAGAAACATGATCTTCTAAATTGTTTGGCTGAAATTCTCTGTTGTACCTTCAGGAGATGTAACAGAGCGAGCATAGCCCTGGAGGAGAAGGGCAAAGGTGGCTTTCAGTCCTCAGGATTCTGATCAGCTTTGAGGGCTGAAACACCCTGGTGCAGATTAGAGTAGCCTTGAGATATATTCATTAATTTATGGAACCACTACAGAGCTGCCTATAGACTTTGCTACAGTTTTTGGAGTATCCCAGAATCTTTATAGGGCTCAGTGCTATGGAAACACACTCTCCCATACCTGGTATGCCCCTGTTCTAGGGAACAGGATAGGGCCTCTTACAGTGGTCTGATCCTGTGCATGTGTCAGGGAATTCTCCCCAGAACTTTTGTGGCACATTTCTTTCCCATAAGCTGCTGGTGCCTTGGGATTGCAGAGGGATAGACTACATTCCTCACCCACCCCTCCACCTCGGCCTTGCCTACAAGAGGCATACATGATTAATCTTTAAATGTCAGGATTTAAACATAAAATTGTGTAAAAAGCACCTCAGAGAAATCTTCACTAAATCTGAGAGGTTCCTTTGGAATAACTGCTCAGGTTGCTTTTTAGAATATCCAAATTAGTTCTCCAGTACTACACCCAGTATGGCCAGAGCTAAGCACGATACAGCTGATGTCTGCAGATACTGCAATGCCTGGACTGACTGTGTCTCTTAAAACAGTAATTCAATTTGTAGTGCAGTAGTAGTCAGAAAAGTTACTTTGTAAATATGGACTCCATATTTCATGTCTTTCAATACCTTCTGTATTCTATATGCTCTAATTACAGGTAAAAATTAACATTTTTCCTCCTGTGACAATGTGAGGAAATCTGATTTTGTACAAATCTTGATTGATGATATGAATTTGTTGTATCATGGGCTGCCTGTAGGGGGCATGTGGAATCCACCATTTATTGATAGGAGCTGTAGCACATTTCTGCAGGCCAGGGACAATAGTTGCTTGTTAAATCTTAATGGTCATCTATTCAGATGGAGACACCTTGGAATAATGGATTGGCTGAAGCTGGGAGAAATTTGTCTCCTAAATTGTTCTGAAAGGAGAGGGAGTGAAAAAATCCCCAGCAGCAGACCAAAGCAAAACAGGTATTGGGGGCGGGGTGGGGGGGCAGTGTATAAATTTGAGGGACTCACAGAAAAAGACATGGGAATCCATGGCTTGGTGAGAAGGGCATGCTTTTGTACCAGGTGTGTACTGTTTAACTGTGGGACTAGCCACAGTCAGGGAAAGCTAGCTGAATTAGGCTACATGATTCTGAAGAGAAGCCACAGGAGGACTCTGGGCATCCCAGAAAACTCTGCCCAAGCCCAAAGAACTCTCCAGACTGGTAAGGAAACTGAGGTAGGGAAATGCAGGCAGGTGTGTTTATTTTGTTTAGAGCTGCGTGTCCTTTGTGCTAAGTAAAGAGTAATGGTGTTTAGAATTCTGTGCAGAATAGGTGTTTGCTCTCACTGTCTCATGCGCCTGGAGTTCTGGGAGGGGTTGCGCAGATACAGGGTAGTGTGAGGCATCAGTACAGGGGCTAAGAGGTTGAGTCATAGGATCTCAGCTCCCAGAAGAGGATGCTAGAGGGTTGATCTGATCCTGAATGCAAGCCTAGAGAACCCACCTGGGAGCCAGTGCCTGGCTGTTCCATCAGAAGGTTTAAAGAGCACATGGAGTCCAGTGAGGTGGTCCCCAAACACAGTAGCCTGGGGAGATCCTAACGAGAGGAGGCACTCCTACCAGGGTGTGTGTGAGTGTGAGACCCCTTAATTTCTGGCCCAAGAACTCCGTCTGAACTCAGTGTCAGCACTGGGTTTTTCTTATCTTACACACTATCGCTAGTACTACAAGTTCTACTGACTAAATTAGTCCCTCGTTTACAACTGTCCAACCCATGGCTAGAACCTGAAGCCAGCTATAGTCAAGTGAGAAATTAGACACACATTTTTAACTGTGAGGGTGATTAATCACTGGAATCAACTATCAAGGGAAGAAGAGGATTCTCGGTCTTTTGATGTCTGTCTTTCTGGCAGATCTCCTTTGGGCAAAATCAAGATATGAGAAATTGGGTGAAATTTAAAGGCCTGTGATAGACAGGAGGTCAGATTAGATGATCTAATGGTCCCTTCTGGCCTTAAATTCTATGAGTATATGCAAAGATGTCAGTGAGGACTATTTGTGATTTATTTTTCAGATATTACAATAATAGTTACAAGTGTGTTAACAAATCCACTATTGGAACAAGATCAGAACTCTAGCACCAGACAGCCAGAATGGCAGGACACTACATTTAGCCTGGGGTTGCCCACAGCATTCTTACTTATTTTTTTACTAACCAATATGTTGCAAGTGGTTAAGTCACCTACAAATTGCCTCATGAGGGTGATGTAAAGTCCCATTTATGTGTTGGACAATATGTTATAGAAATTAGAGCTTGTCAAAGGCTTGAGTAGAAGTATTTACCAAGTACAAGTTCACTATGGAACTGTTGATTTTAAATGCATTTTTATCCTAGATGATCTGGCTAATATAAGCCTAACATTTTGTGTAAATGTGACATTATCAGACTTACAAACTGGAGAGTGAATCAAGCTTTATGTTCCAGGAAAGAATTTAGTTTACCTTGACAGAGAATAGGTTTCTGTTAAAAGCTTACTTGGTCAGCCTAAACACCAAAGGACAAAAATTACCTTTGAATAATATCATTACTAAAATTGCTCTGTCAGAAAAGCATTTGTTATATCTTTTATGCACTTTATTGACCACTGAATGATTATTTGCCTTTTGGATCAATTTCCAGAGTTTGTTTATTGCTGTAGGTACCTTGCTCTTCAGCCTTCACAAACATTTTTATAACTCCTGTAATAAGCCACTGTGACGTTATTGATATAAACTGGGACCATACAGAACATGGTTTGCAACCAAGGTCCTGTAGTGGCACCAAATCTTATGTAAAGGAGGTCATATAAGGTGTCTAAGACCAAGTTATGGATTACTGGTTATGATTATACTGTCTGTATGTTTGTATCATTTTGTAGTTGAAGTTATAAGTATTAGCTGTATACTGTCTGTGTTTGAAATTGGTGCTGTAGTTCTGGGGACACCCCAGACAGTTGGTGTTAGCTCTGCTTAGCCTGCTTGATGACCCATTAAGGACCATCAGCTACACAACTGACCCATTGAGAGGAGGCAGATATGCTTGTAACTCAGCGGTGTGCAGGAACTGGCCCATGTGACTGCAAACTCCATTTGCTGTAATTTTCCACAGTAAGAACAAAGAACATTCTTACACTTAGAGAGCCTATTAAGGCTGATGCCTCATCTCCATCTGGTCTTCAATCCGGCTTCTACCTCTGGAGGGACTTAGCTACAAGCTGAAGCTCTATACAAGGGACTGATGACCCATCCCAGCTGGGGATGTACTCCAGAGACTTGATTTGAACCTGCAGTTTACTCCATCACTGCTGCAAGCCTGAACTAAGAACTTTGCCATCACTGTATGTAATTGAGTCTATTTAACCAATTCTAGCTCTCATCTCTACCTTTTTCCCTTTATGAATAAACCTTTAGATTTTAGATTCTAGAGGATTGGCAACAGCGTGATTTGTGGGTAAGATCTGATGTGTATATTGATCTGGGTCTGGGGCTTGGTCCTTTGAGATAGAGAGAATCTTTTCTCTTTTGTTGGGTTGTTGGTTTTCATAACGATTCATCCCCAGGATGAGTGGCACTGGTGGTGACACTGGGAGACTGGAGTGTCTAAGGAAATTGCTTGTGTGACTTGTGGTTAGTCAGTGGGGTGAAACCAGGGTCCTCATTGTCTGGCTGGTTTGGTTTACCTTAGAGGTGGAAAAACCCCAGCCTTGGGCTGCGACTGCCCTGTTTGAGCAATTGGTCCTGAATTGGCACTCTCAGTTGGGTCCCACCAGAACCGTCACAGCCACTATTTTTGGATTTTCACTAGTCATGTTTCTTTTTGGGGATTGATTTAATTGTTTTGGTAAGCTTGACTTCTTGTCTCAAATTCATTGACTATATTATATTGGTGGGGGAGGCTCGTATTCCGGTCTCCTTGACCTTTGCATCTCTCTGTATCATAAGATTTATTTGAGGCACAGCAGCTGTCATCTTCCTCCTGAGATGCATTATATAGAATTGACGAAACCTTAATAAAAATGCCAATTGCTGTGAACACATTCATTTCACTTCCAACAGGTAAGATACATAATTCTCCATGATCTTTTTCGATAGACTTCAATGATCCCTTTGATGGTCTATTCTGAAGATATTTTCTGTGTAGCCAGTTTACAAGTTCCCTGCAGCTTTGCAGATGGAAAAGATGAAACGGCTCTGTCTCAAGAGACCATTGCCAATTGATTATTTTGTATTTGTGCCTTTTTGATATTTTTGAAGCCTTAATATGTAGAGCTGCATATTTACTTTTGTATTTCTGAGTTTTACCACACTCTAACTGGGACAGAGCCAATAAGCTTGGAATAAATCTGTTCCTAACCAAAATAATACTTCTTTTTGATACTTGAAAAAATTTAGTAAATTCTACTTTTAATTTTAGCACCACTTGCTTCTGTGTGTCTAGCCTTCGGACTGGGGCAGCTGTATGTATTTTGCCACCCCAAGCATAGCAGTCAGCTGGCTTTTGGCCACATGCCTGTGGGAAGCCTGCTGGTAATGCAGATTCTGCAGCATGCCTGTGGGAGGTTCGCCGGTCCCGCGCCTTCAGCGTACCCACTGCCAAATTGTTGCTGAAGCTGCGGGACTGGCGGACCTCCCGCAGGTGCACTGCCGAAGGCAGCCTGACTGCCACCCTCACAGCGACTGGCAGGCTGCCCACCATGTTCTGCTACCCCAGGCATGCGCTTGGTGCGCTGGTGCCTGGAGCCACCCCTGCCTTCAGATGATGCAGGTGTTTTGTCACTATCTACACTTTCAAAATATTTAATCATATCATACAGTATTTGCATAAAGTACTGAACTAGATTTCTCCTTCATCCATAACCTGATACTTAGTCTGAGCCCACCAGGCCAGCATCAACACTGCTCCCCTGCATATCCAATCTGAATCCAAGACATGGTGAGCTTAGAGCAGGATCTTTTTTCTTCTATCAGTACACTAGTAACTGTTGCTAGTTCTGCATACTGAGCTGACTTATTTTGCAGTATAACTATGGGAGGATTTATAATCACTCCATCTCTCAGCTTCCCTACTGCCAAGCCTTCTTTCCTTTGTCCCTGTACATAATAGCTACTGCCATTTGTATACCACATCTCCATCTCCTCTCTAATCTTGTTAGCATTTAGTTCTTTAAAGATTGGATGTTGAGTCCTAGCTGGACTAACTTCACGTTTGTGGGGCATCCCACGTATGCAGATACCTGAAACTCATTTCTTAATTTGTTTAGCTGTACTCCTCCACACACTCTCCCTGCAATGCCGGAGTCCATTTTTGAATTATTTTATCGCTAATTTGTCCAGCTGATGCTTTTCCTTCTAACAGTCCCTTGAGTGGAGTATGGTAACTGCCAATGAACATACTCTGTCCTCCCACCGGATGTGTTTAATTGCCCAGTGTGCAGTTAACACAATTCTCTCACATCAGTTGTACTTAAGTTCTATACTTCGTATTTGCTTCCTGACTATTGCAACTGGCCAATCCTGATTTCCATATTTCTGCATGAATACTGCCCCTATGCTAGTTGACATAACTGCAGGGTACATAAAAATGATTTACTTTCATCTGGGTGTGCCAATACCTCCCCAAGTGCTGTGTCAGCTTAACCACTACTTCAGTGTGCTTGTCCTGCCTTATCTTAGTGGGGGGCCCCTCACTTACACATACAAAAAGACTAGCAGTTTCTGCATAAAGCAGGGAGAATTCACTACACAAGCTGGTGACCCCCAAAAAGGACCGTAATGCCCACTTACCAGTAGGGATTGGTACTTCAGAAATTCAGATTGGATGACGGTCATAACTCCATCCCTCCTCACCTAGAGTTACTTCCAAGAATGTAACCTTTCTTGGAGCCAGATGTGCTTTTCTGCTGTTAATTTTTAACCTTGCATGCTTCAGGCACTGGAGTGCCTCAGACAGAGCCTGTCTGTGTTCCTCCTCAGTGCAGGGTCTGAACAAATACATCATCCACATACTGAATGAGCCTGTCAGGCTGAGAAAAGTCCTTAAAACCCTGATTCATATGTGCAAGAAAAACAGCTGGAGGAGAGTCTTTATACTCCCAGTCCATGAATGCTGCACTCCTCTCCATGTGAAAGCTGTTCTGTAGTGACCTTCTAGGGCCAGAAAACTATTACTAATGTCCAAAACCCACTTCATTTTAGGAGTGATTTTTGCAATTACTTCAGGATAGACAGCTACTATAGGAGCCAGAGATTTTGCCTTGTCATTTGTTATGCTATAGTTAATCTCCGCCCACCTGATGGCTTTTTCGCTGGCTATGCTGGAGAATTACATACCAAGGACATTGACTTCATCACTCCTCATTCCAACAGCGCCTCCACTACCTCCTGTATTGGAACTGTAGGTTTTTTTAAGCTATGGGGTATTGTTTTTGGGGTGGTTCCCCCCTTCTAATCATATCTGGTTATTCATTCCACCAGTCTGGTTTAGAGATGCCCATGTCTCCAGCTGTGCTTCTACTACCTCTGGGACCCACCCTGGTGTGTCCACAGTATGTTGAATAGACTCAGCCTGTTTTTCCTTTGACATTACTGCTGCGGCCATGGATATAACACCCCACCTTGCTCAGCAGTCCAAAGAGCCAGGTTTGCCAAGTCCTCTATCACACACTGCCAACAACTGAACTCCTCAAATCCCTTCCTTTACAGTCATACTACCCCATCACACTGGCATGCCCATTCCCCTGTCTGTCTGTCTGTCTTGTTGTCTTTTATTTCTAACCCCAATAATTTCCCATTAACTTACTGTTTATCTCTCTGTCATTATTGCTGTTCCATTTTCTAATATGTCTTGTTCCTCCCCTGCTATAGAGGTTTTTACCATGGGTTATCCCCTCACTCTTCTCTTCTGCAGACTAAATAACTCTAGTTCCCTCAGCCTCTCCACGAAAGTCATGTGCCCCAGCCCCTTAATCATTTTTATTGCCCTATACTATATTCAACTCCACCAGAGAGGTCCTTTGGGGCCATCTGCCTGTCCCAAGTCAGGATAAAGGAGGAGGGTTGGGCATGGGGCTAGCAACTCCTCCCCGTAAAAAAATCAATTTGCTACAGAAACGCCAACAATAGAGACAACAGAGACTTTTACCCTGGAAAAAGAAGGGTCTTCAACTTGAAGATGCATGACGCTGGATGGTGAAAGCCGTGAGGAAGCCACTAAGCCGATTAACCTTCTTACAACCAGGAAGATTACTATAGGAACATGGAACGTGAGGACCATGTACAAGTCAGGAAAGACGGCGCAGGTTGCAGCAGAGATGAGGAGCAACAACCTGACCCTATTAGGTATTAGCGAGACAAGATGGACGCAAGCTGGACAGAGATGACTGTTGACAGGAGAGCTGTTGCTGTATTCAGGACATGAAGAGAGCGACGCACCCCACACACAGGGAGTAGGCTTCATGTTGTCCAAGCAGGCACAGAGAGCACTGATTGGTTGGGAGGCACATGGTCCCAGGATCATCACAGCATCCTTCAGAACTAAAATGAAGAGGATTAAGATGAATGTTGTTCAGTGCTACGCTCCAACTAATGACAGCAAGGGAGGACAAGATTATTTTTTACAACAGACTTCCGAAAATATAGAGATTCTCCCAGACAAAGACATCATCATCCTATGGGAGACTAATGCAAATTGGACTGACAACACAGGATTGAACAAGTCATGGGGACCCATGCTCTGGGAGAGATGAGTGAGAATGGAGAGAGATTTGTGACTTAACAACCTGGTCATAGGAGGTAGCATCTTTCCTCACAAGCAGATCCACAAGAGTACCTGGGTATCACCAGCAGGCATGACAGAAAATCAGATCAATCATGTCTGCATTACCAAGAATCAGAAGATTCTTGCAGGATGTTAGAGTTAGAAGAGGAGCAGACGCGGCGTCCGACCATCACTTGTGGTGGCCAGATTGAAGCTGAAGCTGAAGAAGAACTGGATAGACACGTCCTTCAGAAGGCTGACGTTGTACTTCACTCTTCTGTCTGACCATAAGACCAAGGAGATTTAGACTATGCTGAGAATAAGTTTTCAAGTATTACAGGATCGGTCTGAGGGAAGAGGAAGACAGTGTACTAACACGATGGCAGAAGTTGAGAGAGACACTAGGTCAGTATCCAGGAAGTGCTTGGAATTAAGAAACACCAGCAGAAAGAGTGGATCACAGCAAGACCTTGACCAGATAGAAGACAGACAGAAAGAAGAAGCAGCAGTCAACAAACAGCAGGGACTAGAGCAGCAAAGCCAAAGCTCAAAAAGGGTATGCTGAAGCCCACAAAGCAGTGAAGAGGAATATTAGGAAGGAAAGAGAGAGATGTGGATGAACTGGCAGCAGAAGCGGAGCAGGCAGTTACAGCCGGTAACATCAACAGCTGTATGATACTACCAAGCGACTGTCTGGAAAGTTCAGCAAGCCAGAACGTCCCGTTAAAACAAGCAGCGAAAGTCTATAACAGGAATAGAACAAACAGATGAATAGATGGGCGGAGCACTTTGAGGAAGTCCTGAACAGACCAGCACCACCAAATCCACCAGAACATCAACCCAGCCAATGAGGACCTCCAAATCAATGTGTGATAAACCAACCGGAGATGACGATCAGAAAGCCATCACCATGATGAAGAACAGGAAGGCGCTGGGACCTGATGACATCCCAGCAGAGGCCCTGAAAGCAGACCTAGATGCTTCAGTGGAAAGGCTGTACCCCTCTTTGAGAAGATATGGGAAGAAGAAGTGATTCCGGCAGACTGGAAAGAGGAATCTCATCAAAATCCCCAAGAAAGGAAACCTTAGCAACTGTGCCAATTATAGAGGAATCACACTCCTGTCGGTGCCAGGGAAGGTCTTCAACGAGTCCTATAGAGAGAATTAAGGACGCCATCGACCCACAGCTACGAGATGAACAGGCAGGTTTCTGCAAACAGATCATGCACGAGGCAGATAGCAATGCTTCGCATCATAGTCGAGCAGTCTATGGGTGGAACTCCTCATTGTACATCAACTTGTTGACTATGAGAAAGCGTCGATAGCATGAATCGAGAGACCTCTGGAAGCTCCTCCAGCACTACGGCATCCCAGACAAAGGTGGTCAACCTGATCAAAGAACTCATATGACGGTATAACACTGTAGAGTGATCCATGGAGAGCAGCTCACAATAGCTTCAGTGTGAATGGAGTCAGACAAGGATGCTTGTTGTCACACTTCTTTCTCCTCGTCATCAATTGATTATGAAGACATCCACTTACGAGAGTAGGAATGGAATCCAGTGGACGTTGTGGACCCCACTTGATGACCTGGACTTCGCTGACCGACTTGCACTCCTTTCGCACAGTAAACAGCAGATGCAAGAGAAGACACGTAGTGGCAACGCCACGCGTTACAGATTGGCCTCAACATTCACAAGGACAAGACCAAGATCCTTAGGATTAACTCCATAAGCAACGACCCAGTCACATTGAATGGAAGCCCTGGGGAGAATGTGCAGTCCTTCAACCATCCTACGGTAGCACATCGCCAGCAAGGGTGGCAAGCATTAGCAGACAATCAAAGTAAGGATTGGTAAGGCAAGAGCAGCCTTCTTACAGCTCAGAACCTCGGAGCTCCACAGACTGTCCTTGTGGCAATAAAAAATTCAACTGTTCAACTCCAATGTGCAATATCAGTCCTACTGTATGGAAGCTGAAAACCTGTGAGGACAACAAACACCATCAGAAGGATCCAGACTTCATAATTAAGCTGCCTCAGAAGGAATTCTCAGATCCGCTGCAGATACCATTAGCAACATCCACCTCTTTTGGAGAGGACCCGTTCAACTCACAGCAGAGGGAAGAAATCAGAAGGTAGAGGTGGTGTTGGTAGGAACATGACACTATGCAAGCAGCCGACTAACAGTCACCAGACAGGCACTGGCAGGTGAACCCCAAGGCAAGCCGGAAAAGAGGCCGTCCAAGAAACACCTGGCCGAACGTGACACCTTCAGGCCTGATAGCAAAAAAGATGGGCTATACCTGGAACCACTTAGGAGCGAAGGCCCAGGATAGAGGACTCTGGAGATCTGTGGTTGGCGGCCCAACCCGATTTATGGGTGACGGGCAATGAGTGAGTGCAGTGAGTTTACTATACTCACTTAATTTGCCAACCCTTCTGGACCAAGAGGGGGACCAAAACTGGCAACAGTACTGCCAGGTCTGGCCTCACCACTGCCGAATGAGGGGAATAATCACTTCCCTCGAGTGTGCTGGCAAGTGCTCCTACTTAGACAGCCCAATATGCCGTTGGCCTTCTTGGCAACAAGGGCACACTGCTGACTCATATCCAGCTTCTCATTCACTGTAATCACCAGGTCCTTTTCTGCAGAATTGCTGCTTAGCCAGTTGGTCCCCAGCTTGTAGCAGTTCATGGGATTCTTCTTAAGCGCAAAACTCTGCACATGTCCTTGCTGAATCCCATCAGATTTCTTTTGGCCCAATCCTCCAATTTGTCTAGGTCACTCTGGACCCTATCACTAACCTGACCTCCAGTATATCTATCTCTTCCTCACCCCTACCCCCAGTTTAGGGTCATCTGCAAACTTGATGAGGGTGCAATTCGTTCCATCATCCAGATCATTAATAAAGACGTCTAACAAAACCAGTCCCAAGACCAACCCGTGGTGCACTCCGCTTGATACCGGATGCCAACTAGACATCAAGTGTTGATCACTACCCATTGAGCCTGACAATCTAGCCAGCTTTCTATCCACCTTTATAGTCCATTCATCCAATCCATACTACTTTAACTTGCTGGCAAGAATACTGTGGGACATCCCCCACTTTTCCCATATCCACAGAGCCAGGTATCTCCTCATAAAGGCAATCAGGTTCGTCACGCATGACTTGCCCTTTGTGAATCCATGTTGACTGTTCCTGATCACCTTCCTCTCCTGTAAGTGCTTTATAATGGATTCCTTGAGGACCAGGTCAATATTTTGCCAGGGACTGAAATGAGGCTGACCGGTCTGTAGTTCTATTTATTCCCTTTTTAAAATATGGGCACTATATTTGCCTTTTTCCAATCATCCAGGACCTCCCGCAATTGCCACGATTTTTCAAAGTTAGTGACTCTGCAATCACATCAGCCAACTCCCTCAGCACCCTTGGATGCATTAGATCTGGACTTATGGACTTGTGCATGTCTAGCTTTTCTAAATAGTCCTTAACCTGTTCTTTCACCACTGAGGGCTGCTTACCTCCTCCCCATACTGTGTTGCCCCATGCAGCAATCTGGAAGCTGACCTCGTCTGTGAAGATTAAGGCAAAAAAAGCATTGAGTACTTCAGCTTTTTCTACATCTGTCACTATGTTGCCTCCCCCATTCAGTAAGGGTCCCACACTTTCCCTCATCACCTTCTTGTTGCTTACATACCTATAAAAACCCTTCTTGTTACCCTTCACATCCCTTGCTAGCTGCAACTCCAATCGTGCCTTGGCCTGGCTAATTACACCCCTGCATGCTCTAGCAATATTTTTATATTCCTAAATGATGGGAAATTAACCCCTTCCACATGGTAGTTTGGCCTATTAGAGGGCCTGAGCACTACCATGAATATTTATTCTAATGCCCAGCCTTCCATGTCCAAAACTAACTTCCTCACCCTTATTATATTGCGGTGTGCTTATCTCATAGGTAAACATATGCATGTCATTTAAAGCATCATCATATACATCACCTATTCCTCAAGCAAGCTTGTGGTTAGACATCTGCCAATGATTTTATCTCCTAAAATATCCAAGCCCAGCATCACCAGTGTTCCTGAAGTTATATTCCAACTCTTATTCTTGAGCAAGCTATTCCTAGTTCCCCAAAATCTAAATGTAACTGTCAGGCTATTTATTTATGCCAAAGGTCACAGGCCTGTCATACTTAGCTTAAGCAAGTTATCATAAGAATAGCCAATGTCTTACTGGATACAGGCCTTGCATATGTTCCTTGCATTACTGCTGAATATAAGGAAAGGCTAAGCTAGCTCTATGGGCTACATCTGCCTTTTGGGCTGTACTCTATTTTAAAAATCTTGGCCTCTGCTACTGATGCTGTTCTTTTAGTTAATCCCCACCAGTAATTAGCTCTTGTTAATCCTGATGATCTGTTAGGTGCAAACTGTAAAATTTGCTCCTTACATTCAGAGAGCAACACAACCAGCAACAATTCAGTACAAGCAGGGGCGGCACTAGGGATTTTGCCACCCCAAGCACAGCAGGCAGGCTGCCTCCAGCAGTTTGCCTGCGGAGGGTCCACTGGTCTCGCGGCTTTGGCAGAAGCTGCGGGACCAGCGGATCCTCTGCAGGCAAGCCGCCGGAGGCAGCCTGCGTGCTGCCCTCACGGCGCCGGCAGAGCACCCCCCCACAGCTTGCTGCCCCAAGCCCACACTTGGCGTGCTGGGGCCTGGAGTCACCCCGGAGTACAAGATAGGTACATCTCCCCCATCCTTGTTAGTATATCAAGAACAGTTTGCTCTTTCAAATTGTTTTCTTCAGTGGTACAATCTGCCTATTCACTTGGATCCTCCTCCTGGAGGAGCTTTAAGGCAAACACTTCCACCTGCATTATTAAACCAATTTTGCCAATTGCACTCCTAAATCTGAGTCAGTAAAGGTGTGCCCTATAATCTGTGGTCACACACTCCCCAAGGCTCTGCAATACCTTGTTCCAATTCTACATAGTTAACTGGTTTGTCACTTTAGAGCTAGGGGGTTCTCAACTGGGGGTCAGGAGGTTATTACATGGGAGTGGTGGTCATGAGCTGTCAGTCTCCACCCCAACCCCACTTGGCCTTCAGCATTTATAATGGTGTTGAATATACAAAGTGTTTAATTTATGGGGGCGGGGGTCGCACTCAGAGGCTTGTGATATGAAAGGGGTCACTAGTACAAAAGTTTGAGAACCACTGCTAGAGTTACTCCTTTCAACATTCATTGGGGTGAACCTGTTTCTGTCATCCTTGGGCGAGAGTCCCCAGTCTTTAACAAGGATATCCACTTTCAAAACATGAAGGGAACAGTTCTTAGTACTGATCATCTTGTTGTCCTCCCCACTTCCTTCCATCGTATCAACAGGAGGCTGAGGTACAAACCCTGATCCCCAGGACTCATTTCTCAATGCAGACAATGAGTAATCTTAATAGTCCTATGGACAGGAGGGGCTGTAGGAACCTGAACAGGCCCTCATGCATAGTTGCACCCCACAGCTGTACTGTAAATTGGGGGGGGAAACCTCCACAATCCTGCCTCCCATCATGCTGGCATCTCCAAAGGTGGTCTTGTAGATTTGCCACCTGATTTATAAGCTAATCCTGTTCCCCCTCCCCCTGTTTCAATTCACATTTCTCACTCTCCAGCTTGCTTGCTTTAAGGGTCAAATCCCTAGTTTCCTGACTCAGGGTTCCTATTCCCAAAATTAGCCTCTGTAACAACATGGTTTTCTGGGCCCAGTTTCTCCCTGAGACTTCCCTGGGGAAACCATAGGGCCCTCCCTAGGACTTAACCTTCTTCTGTAATGCATTAGAAACCTGCTCAGATTTAAACTTTTCTAATAATGCTATTGCAGAACTACTAAGTTTTGAGTCTGACCAGTAAAGAAATACATTACCTGCTCCAGACAAGTAGATCCAGGTCACCTAATCAAGACACGGATCTGAGTCACAGCACCAGTAATGTTCAGATTCCTTCCAAGACCTTTACACTCAGTTTATCCAGAACAGCTCGTCCAGTTCTGGGAGAACACTTCATCCAGTTATCTGGGATCCAAAAGACTCAGTTTGACTCCAGCTTATCACTCAGGTTAGGTTACCTCATTGGGCACGTATCAGCTCTTTGCCCACAATGGCCAGGCACAGGGTGATATGACAACTTCAATTTGTGTAACACACCACTCAGTTTAAATACATCTTTTCTAGCTACTAACATCTTGTATGGAAAGACCTATTGCTTTGCAGATTGCATAAGGCAAGCTTATCAGTTCAGAGTGTCTTGTTAAACGTACCCACAATAGTTTAGTTTCTACCTCCCTTTTTACTATATATTCACAATAGTTGTTTCAACAGTTACTACTTTGGGCTTATTCAGTTGTATCTTATCTTAACTGGGGCCTGCTAATGTCAGCTCAGCCAGCCCTACAGCAGGAAACAGAAGTATCATCACAGCTTGGTATAGTCCATTCAGTTGGAAAACAGGAAGAACTGGAACTGCGCAGTGAGCCTGTTTTGTTCACTTTAACTCTGTTCCCCTGAGATTTCGTATAAATGTTGTTCTGACAGCTCATAAAAAAACTAAAGAAATAGTCCTATTTCCACAGCAATATTGCCACTAGACTCCATATAAGACACCTATGGATTGTCAGATCACAGTTAGATAACAATACTCAGTTTCAGGTAGCACATTCTAGAATGTATGCTAAAGAGATGCAAAAGGTTAAGAGAACAACATCGCATTAACCCTACAAGTGGAGTGGCAGACTGTCCGGATAAACTGGAACTTTACTAACTGGAGAAAATATGAATGGAAGGATATATGTTTTCAGAATGATGAAGGGGACAACGAATGGTGAAGAGAGAAGGCTCGGTTTATCCAAAGGCTCAGTTTGGATAAGCATCTTAGCTCAAACTTGTCTGAACTTGTCATGCTTTTCAGCCTTCCTTACAGTCCCTGCTACTCATCCTGTTTTCCCCTCTACAGCAACATCATATGGATATGCATCAGGAGCCTGAGGTGGTCGTCTTCTCTTGTCTATCTGCACATGACTCTTAAAATGCAATGTAGTTCTCTATTTTTAACCCATCACTGCTTGACACAACTGCAGCCTTTGTAATTATCCTCCACTTTGTATTGCATGAAGCATGCAGTTCAGCAGAAGGCTTCCTTTCGTGATTCATGTCTGCACCTTAAAATGTATATAATTGGTTATTGAACACAATGACTCCTTCCTTCTTTGAGAAGAACACTGTTAAGGGGCTTATTCCTTCACCGTCTTACTTCCCTGGTCCTTCTCGCATGAACAGAGAGCAACAATACTCGAAGTCCAAAGGTGCAAACAATTCAATGTTTGTTGGGGTGAACTTCCAGCAAGCATGATTAAGGAAGAAAACTGGAGTGTCCACCTTCCCAGCTCTGACACCACAAAGCCTTGCCTGTGTCCCTGTTCCTGTTCCCATTCCCCCTTTAGCAAAACATGATCACAGTTCCCTCATCCCCAGTCCCTGTTCCCATTTCCTCCCCCCAACTTCCTGATTGACTTCAGACTATATAGCAAAACCTGAGTTTTGCTTAGCTATTCCTTAACCAATCATTTTACTGAAATTTAACTAACCAATCCTAACATATTGTAACATGGTTATTTAACCAATTATATTCAACCACCTTCATTGGTTTACACCCAACAAAATTAAT
>NC_133774.1:84104751-84191335 GCF_003597395.2 Chelonoidis abingdonii | reverse complement strand
TGGCTGCCTAACTACATCTTAGCTGAAGGCCTTAGCCTGTCACAGTAAAAGAAGGCCATTACAGAGACAGACAGTGATTTTTGATTCTTTCTTTTATACCTCTATAACTAGCTAAGTGATAAGAATACACCTACATTCTTACAGTATAGGCCTTTGCAGACAGGCCTGAATATCTATATCCTAACAAACACCACAATTGCTTCATATAGAGCATACCAGTGCTGTTTATGCTCCTTTAGTTCTCCAGGACAATACTCAGGCACAATTTCTCATTGAGCTACTATTAAAACAAAGCTCTTCACATGCTCCCAATATGGCTCATGGCTTAAAACCAAAATGTAGCCCACAGTGCAAGTGTAAATGATGCTAAGAGGAAACATCCATCCACCTTTGCCATAAAAGGGTGGCTGTCCTAGGATCTGAATGTCCTAGAATCTTTTTTTCAATGTCAAACTTCATTGCACGTTTCTGTCTTTGGGTGGCTTCAGTAGTGACTAGTGGGTAGTTTTTTTTCTTTATGTAGGTCATTGGGGCTTTTGGAACAATTTCAGCTCATCTCTGCTTGGAAATAACTTTTTAAAAGCACTTCCTAGTGCAAAGGTCTGCTGCAGTATGTATTTTTCACCCCTTCTCCTATCCCACACTTGGGTTTGAACTTCTTAAGCAGAGACTCCATATGTATCAAAGCAAGGGCATGGGAGCAGAATTAAACTCTCCAGTGGTATAGGACAGACACTCAAGATTCTGTCTGAGTCTGCAATATTGTGCCTTTTTCTGACACAAAGGTCTGTACCATTTATCCTTATAGTGGAAGACAGATTCCAATTTACTTCATCATTTGCAAAAGATAAATATGTTGTCAACCGTAACATTTTCCTGGCATGTGGTCTTGAAAAATGTGCATGCAGTGGATAACAAACTAGTTGTATGCTAACAGAACCTGTATCTTTGTTAATATATGCTGCAATCAGTTAGAAGGTTGGCTTACTGCTGCATAATTGTGCATTTGATTCAAACTACTATTTATTGTATAAAATAGAAAAATACCTTTCAGTTCAGTGAGCACTGAAAGGGCAGGGGAAAAAAGAAAACTAGATCTACTGTGTTCCACCACAGTGTGTGCACTGCATGTTGCTTTCCTGTCCTATTACTTGGCTCTAACTTGTAGAATATTTTTCCCCTCTTCATGATGAAGGTCACAGTGAGAACAAAAAGACCTAAAATGCCTAGCAGAGACCATACATCTGTTTCTGAACGCTATATCATGCAACACAAGTTTGACATACTAATTGACTAACCCACTAAACAGGACACCTCCTCTTCTTTAATTTGAGAGCAATATGTGGTTTTCCATTGAGAGGCTGTGTAAACAGAGTACTGTGTGTCGGAAGATAATTCCAGTTATAACTGGAGCTCTGCTTTTCAAGCAACCTTTTTTCACATTTCCATCTACATGGGGGGTGGGGGAAGAAGCCAAGGCAGCAGATCCTGTGCTGGTAAAAACTGTTGCTCCATTGTAGATCTGATATTTTATACTACAGGACTTCAGTGCCTAGAAGATTTCTATGTCTAGCAACAAATTTTAGGACAATATTTTCAAATCTGAGTGTTTAAAGTTAGAGTGCTAAGTCCACATTTAAGTGTCCTGAACTTCATAGATGGCAAACAAACACCTATACCATCTATTGGGGTCAATGGAAGCAGTGGGTTCTCACACCTCTGAAAACTAGGTGATGTGTTGTGATCCTAAGAACCCGTTGATGCTAGCTGGCAAAGGGTTTACTGTTCTGTACCAGCAACTCCTCTCAGGCTTGACAAACTCACTACACCTAACACTTTGCTGTCCTAGTATTTACCTATAAAGGTTTCTCAGAGGTACCTAATGGAAGTTGATATCATTACTGAGCCTCTATCACCATGTGAAGTAAGTATACAAGTGGCTATTTCAGTACTTATGTATGTGTGCTGAGGATATGTTCCTAAAATATGATTTAGAGACAGAGCTGACAAGTCTTCTTTCAGACAGAATGTTTGTTCACATGCTTTGGTTCATGGGTAAATTAAGCATTGTAAGCCCAATGCAATGGGAGCTACATCTGGATTCCAAACCAACAGGGGATGTGAAGTCAACATGGGAAGACATCAGAGACTAAACTCATAGAGGGTTGTCGTATCTCTGGGGTGCAAAGACAACACCCTTTGTGGTTTAACAGGAAGCAAAAAAGGACAGTACTTTTTTGCATTCATGAAGCTGGATCGTGGCCATGTGGGATAGTGAAGCTCAGAGGCTGCATTAAGTGAGAAATTGCTTCAAACAAGGATTTTAGCCTGTTAGGATTACATTTAGACTAAGGAGCATGTTATGCTTTTGTTTTTGTTCTCATCCTTGCTTATCTGTTTATTTACAAAGATTTAGATCTGTTTTCACTATAAGTATATTCCAGTGCTGAGTTGTCCCAAACAGGTTATTACAACACAGGATCAGTCCTTTATGTGTACAGTGTCTCTGCAGAGACAGCTTACCTGGTTATTTCTGTGGGTGTTCAGTGATGAGCTGGAGCCTGCAGAGGGGCTTGAGGATTGATGTGTATCTGCACAGAGAGGGTGAGGTCTGTGGAGACCTGTGCTTGTCTGTTGTCAGAGGCACTTGGTTTCAGGGAGTTGAATTACAGCAGGCAAGACTCCATGCTAAGGCCAGGTGGTCAGCGGCTTCAAAACCCTGAGTTCCATTGGGGAGTGTCTCATACACACTTGTTTAGGTGCTAAATTATGGATATCACTGCCTGACTTTACACCACCTAATTTTGGAAAATGTTGGCCTATAGTTCTTTATTACATGAAAAAGATTTATACTACCTAGTAATTTAAAAATCTTAATCATCCAAAATATAGAAAATTTACATGGAACAAAAGTAAGTTAAAGAGCAGGTGATTAAAACCTCAAAATATACCAATTCCATCCTCACATACTCTCATCCAAATCCTTTCCCCACCCCTCAAAGCCCTATCAAATAGCTCATCTTCGCAGCATGATCTAAAGGTCAAAAATCCAGGGATAAGCTTATAATGGCACGTTACAGTAGTTTCCAATCTAAGTAGATAGAGAGTGAGGCTAGTTTGTTAGCGCAACATACAGCATATGGGGGTATGGTGAGGGGGTACCTTGTCCTCCTATTGTTCTCAATTTACTTCGGTACACTTTTCTTATCTCTTCTTAGCAAATTAGTTGCAGTAGTGGTATTTAGCCTTCCAGTCAGTCCTCTAGTATAGAGAAGATTTAATGTTACTCTATTTTAGATAAGTTTCTTGATTTTTTTATATGTCTATCAAATAGCTAAAAAGCTGAGCAGTAGCAGCTTTTCATATGACACAGAAGGGCATAATTGAAGACTAACACTTTTTCTTCCTAAACAACCTTTACTCTTCAGACTGGGACAGTCCCTGAGGTACCCTGTGCACCAAAGAAACAACAACTAGTAGCTGTAGGGTTCTACTGGAACTTCAACATTTTCCATTGCATTATATATATTTTAATAGGAATTCTAGTAAATGGAGTGTAATAAATTACCTGTCAAGAAGGAAGACACTGCATTGGGAGAAATACAGTTGGGTTAGGATGGGACACAATGGGAAAACTTAGTAGTTTGTGACTGCAGGACCTTTTGATATTTCAAAACTGTTTCTAGCATGACAGATGGTAAAATTGCCACTGTTTTAAAGTGAATAAAAACATCTCTAAATAACATTACTATCAGAGACTTTCAGTGATGCTATTGTAAAGTCTGGGAGAATGGGGAGATATCTGCACAGGGAACATAGTGGCACAAAGTAGTTTTTGTTTTGTGGGGATAGGCTCCCAGCTCCAGTAATACCATTAATGCAATAAATAAAGACTACTAATAATACTTAGCACTTTCCGTTCACAGAACCCAAAGTGTCTCAAGGGTGAGTGAATGTAATTGTTCTCAGTTTACATTGAGAAAATAGGCACAGAGGGGATAGATGACTTGACCAAGGGTCACAGCATGACTTCATGAAACCAGTACTCCTGAATCCTACTCCAATGCTCTATCCATTGCACCATGCTGTTCCCCTGCTTTGATGGTAGGAAATGGGACATCAGATTTTCTGAGGCAGAGTATAGTCCAGATCATCCACTTCCCTGGAGAAACCCTACTGGAAGGGATTGGAGGGGACAGAAGACTCCATCAGATTGTCTTTGCAGAGATTGGGGGATGAAAATTTCCTCTAAGATTACCTGGGGAATATATACAGTACAATTTTTCCCAACCTTGTGGCTCCAGGGAAAGCCAAGAACACAGAAACAGAAAGTTCTGCAGGAAGGATTACTTCCTCCATATTGCTCTGCTGGCACATCTCCTTCTTGTCAATCTCTTCATAGTTGCTGGTTCTGAGGCCCTAATCAGACATTAACTCCCAATCTGAGTTCTGACCAGCAATCTGAAGATCCATTAAGGTAAGCCACTACAGCGAGATCTCTGCTCTGCTCTTTTCCATTCTGCTCCTACCAACAAAACCCACAAATCATCAGTCCTGTTATACTGCAAACAACAAAGGTCCTTTGGTCTCGAGCACAGGACAGCACAGAGTTTGCTGTGCCCACGAGGAGAGGTACTTTGGATTACAGTCCTCTCTGATCCTGGAACCAGAGAGGATTGTCTTCTAGGCCCATGTTTGCAAAATACCTTTATATTGAATAGCAAGATCTTCAAAAACACTATTACCAAGAGGTTAATACTAATTTTAAGACTGTTCTCTAGGTATCAATGCTCCTGTACTGATTGCAGTTACTGCACCACTGTTAGTCCATAGAGCTGGTCAAAAAACAGTTTCCCCATGAAAAATCTATCAATTTTTTTTGTTAAATTTCTAAACAAAAGCAAATGTTCACTTCATTGTGATAATCAAAATTTAAGTTGATTTGAATGAAATTGTTTCAATTCATTTAAAAAACCTGAAATTTTCAGAATTTCAAAATGATCTTAAACTCTCTTTTTCCCCCCACTTTTTTCTGTAATAGAATGAATGATGCCTAGGTTTGGTGGTGGTTCTCCCGTGCACACAGTTTTTTCTTCTTTCTCCACCTTTTCCCCACCTTTTCCAACTTAGAAAAAACAAAAAACTTTAAATTCTCTGCAAAATAGAATTTAAAAAAAAATTACAATCAGTTCCCTCCCCCTTACAAACCAAAATTACACCTGGAGGGCTTTTGGGGAAGCCATGACCCTGGAAGCCCCAGCTTTCAAACTCCAGGGTTCCTATCTCAGACAGGATTTCTGCACTCCCAAATCCCCTTTTGTCTGGCTAAGAATAGGCTGAGCCAGGAGCATGAGGACTGGCCTGTTCCCAGGACTTCCAGAGTCTGTTTCTTGTCAGCCCTTCAGGTAGGTGGAGAACAGTAGAACAAGCAAGGTTCTGTGGGAGCTCAGCTTGGTTCTAACAGACGTTCATTGAAACTGAACTCTGTAAAATATTTCGGGTTTGATGAATCTGCATTCTCTGATGGATAACCACTCCACTGCAGAATTTCTGACCCCACTGTGCTCATGTAGTCTCTTCATATTATGTTTTTGTTGTGTAAAGATAGAGACAACACGGGTACAATCCACTTTTCGCTTTCTAATCACAGGAGGTGTTATTTATACTGAAGAAAACAAGTTAGGATAACTCAAGGATTCCAAATGGCATCCAACAGGTTTCACCTCTGTATCTGGTTCAAATCCAGCCTGGGTCAATAGTTATCAATAATCATTGCCTTCTGATGACTTTTTAGTGGCCTGTGCTAAATGAATGGGTGCTTTCTATCCATTTCTCATAGGGCAGTGTCCATGTCACAATCACTCCTAGCACTAGTTGGCCCCTATGTTGGCAATCTCAATAGATAGCTCCAGGAGAACAGGGGCATGGAGCCTGAATTACTTCACCGCTGAGAGGAGTTCTATCCAAGTTTAGGGTTGAGGCACATTAGCAATATAATGTGAGAGCCTACACTGCTGCTATTCATGCAGTACATTTCATCTAGTATGAAAACTCAGAACAATCTATCAGGAGCCCTGAATCAATGTAAATAGAAACAATTACAAATTTACATTTTTTTTAGTTTTAATAATCCACTGGAACAGCTTGTAAAGGCAACAAATTGTCCTGTCATTTCTTCTTTGTACATATTTGTATCTTTACTGCACAACACCAATAGACAGTAACATGTTTTGCTGGTGTTTTCAATGCATACAGTGAAGCTTTAAGCAAGCAAGAATTTGGTTTAGCTGATCTTTAGGGACAGATCAAGACATAGGGATTTAAGACTGCTGTCACCTCAGCTGTTATGGACAGCCTATTATATTATGGCTATTCTAATTCGTTATTCATAGTGATCTGGGAGTAGACATTTGGCTTTCCATGCAGAATAGGGGACTTTGGGTTCCCCTCCCACCCCATTTCCTTCTGTGGATCAAAAAATATTGATGCTTATCTATCTTTAGAGGGATAACCTCCTTAAATGTGCCCAGGCATTTGTCTCTGCAAACTGTTACTAAAGGTAAATTGACCTAACAGGAGCACTAACTAGATATAGATAAGAGGAGCTCTAACAATTTATTCCAAATTACTGCAGGGAATTGAATTTGTAGCTCACTTGAAACAGTAGCCATCTCTATTGAGAATGAAGTAGAGAAACATCAGCTTTCCTGGTTGTGTGTGCTTTTCTGGATGACCTTTGGCAGACTATGACTCTCTTGGGGTTGGAATTTATCTGCAGTTAAAAAAACAGCTTGTTTTGTAAAATAGTTAACTGTATCATCTACAAGATACCTTTTACCACTTATAAAACATCAATGCCACTAAAGCAATAACTTGCAGGTAGGAAACTATTAGACTTTCTATTATTTAGTTATGAAATATGATAGGAAATGTGTCATTTCATGGTCAACTTGTGATATATTTTTGACAATCACTTTATTTTTCAGAAAAGCAATTTCACAAGCTGTCTGCGTTAGTATTTATATAGCTTCCACCCTATACTGAAACAACAACCCACAGCTCTGATGAATATTTGTGAGTTTATTGACCATTTGTAATCATTCCAAATTCAGACATTGCTATTCTAACAGAGCCTAAATATTTTGGATTTGTTCAAATCCAGGGAACTTGTCATAAAGCATAATTCCCAATTCTGAACCTTAGCGTCCAAAAGTGGGTGCCTGCATGAACCTGCAGTACTGGATCACTACAGGTTTTCCACAGATATTCTGTAGCTCAAAGTAATTTTTTTAATGGCTGAGCCATCTGCAGACTTTAATTTTAATAATCCACTGGAACAGCTTGTAAAGGCAACAAATTGTCCTAAGTGTGCATCTAGGAGTGATCACACAACTCCTGCTATGTGATGGAGACAGTCATGGGGGAACTAGCACATGTTGCACCTTGAAATGTGTTCTGACTAGTTTTATGGGTAGCTATTAACATTAAAGATATCATGGCCCTTGATTTCACATGTAGAATGTAGTAGTCCATTATGCACCACAGTGAAAACAGAGGAGTGAAGACTGACAGCTGAAGAAATTGCACAGATTTCTGCAAACCTTCCTTTGGGAATATTTACATTGCTTCCCCCTTTCCCATATGTAAATACACATGTAAAGTAAATTAAAGGCCTGGTCCCGCAAGGTTCTGAGCGCCCTCAGCTCCCATTGACTTCAGTGGTTGTTGAGGATGCTTTCCACTTCCCAAGAGGCACACAGGACAGAACCCAGCCTTTAATTTACATGAGCAAAATGAGTGCAAGGCCAGCTTAATGTTATTACACCCTTCCCTCATGGCACCATAGAAGCAGGATAATGCAGGAGTGTCACATCCATATGGAAATTTCTGAAGTGCTACTATCTTCACTTCTACCTATAAAATGGTGCCTACTACAACAGCAGATTTTTAAAATTATATCTATCCATCTTTGCTGCTGCTGTAACACTCAGCTCCATAATACTAGAGTGCCAAGTAGTTTGAAAACTGTGTGCATGACTCATCATTGTATGCTGTAGGAATCGTGGGCCTGGAGTACTAATTCAGTTATCCAGGGAGAAAGACATTAGAAATTCAATTAAACCAGCTAGTAGTTTTAATTTGTTTTTTAAGGAAGAGTAATGTGCACTCATGACCACTATAAGGAGGGTGCTTTTAGGCCCTGATCTGTAAAGACGTACGGATATATTTATCTTTACACAGAGTGAGTAGTGCCATTGAAACTAATTGTTTTCACTGGGATTAATAAGTGAGCAAAATTAAACATGTCCATAAATCTTTGCAGGATTAGGACCCTCGTGCTCAGTTTTAGGTAACTAGATTGACCTGGACATTTAACACTGGTAGCAGGATTTATCCTTTAGCCATATTACTGGTCCCTGCCAACTACCTGCATTACACTGATCTCTCTTCTCATCCTTTCTGAAAAAGGGACAATTTTCTGTTGTTAAAACTGTTTCTCAATGTGTATTGCCCAGAGGAAGGGAGTAGCATTTGGATTATTCTCCTTCTTGTAATACTCCAGCTGCTAGTTTCACTCTAAGGTCTGGAGAAGAAATCCAAAGCACTACAATACAATTGCAAGGGGCAGGCTAGTGGAGGGAGGAAAATTTGTGGCATTTCCTCTGATCCTTCTTGAAGTTGTCAACTACAGGCTTTGTTTTTCCAGCAGACACTTTTAAAAAAAAAATATGACAATATAATACAATTGACACCACTCTGTGTCCCATCATTATTCATTGTAATAACACACAGCTTCAAACAAACTTCCTTGGTATTCTTATGGACTGCCCCTGGAATTCAACTTGTAGCAATATTAATTAATATACTATTACACACGTTCATTTTTTAATGTTCCATGCTAGGAAAACTCTTGTTTTGAGTTGAACTGTTTAAAAATATTCAACTAAATAGAAAACACCATCAGATTCAACAATCGATTTAACTATTCTTTATATTAGGTAAGCAGAGAGTATGAGATTTCCTGTTCTTTCTTGGCCGTACAATGTTTAAGAAAAGGATCTAGAATCTAAGAGGATAGAAGCACATGCCTCCACACTCCATCTATCTACATCACTCTTTCTGCGCAACTGTTTGCCACTGAACTTATCAGCTGTCCCTCATCACCACACTTTTGGCACTGACTTGAACAAAGATGACTCAATTGTAAAATGGTTTTGGGGGGGAGGGTCCACAAATATTGACAGCCTTAGTGCAGATGCACATTCAAGATTGGTCTACTCCTTTAGAAAAGACCGTTGGATACATTATATTCTGTTTCAGTAACTGCACAGCATATGCTGAGTAAAGCCATACAATAGACAGTTTCTTGTACAAAACTTTTCTATAACTGTTTATCTGTAGCAAGAGTGTGTGAGGGGGTGTGTGTGCGCATGTAACTAATAACTAAATTAAATGTATGTTTCAAAAAAAATATAAAAAGTTAGGTGTAGCACACAAGAAACTGGATCAGAAACTGTAGCCATGGAGAAATTTACTGATCATGGTGCAGATTCTCTGCCTTGCACTGCTGAGAGTCTTTTCAGTACAGCAAAGAGTGGGCCTAATTAGGCCCAGAGCATGACTCAAAGATTTTTGGGCAGATCTGTTCTTCCTGGAGCATGAGCATAGGATAGAGCAGCTTGGTGGTGCAAAATATGCAATGTAGTCCAGCCACCCTCACCCCATTCCTCAACATGGCCCCTGCCCTGAGGCCAATTATGCCACACCTGAGAGCGCTCTCATGCCAGAGTTGACCAAACATAGATACTCTGTTTGCTTTGAACAGTCTGTATGTTGCAAAAAGGCCAGTATAACCTGGCTCCACATTTGCAAAAGAGAATGTGTATGTGATTATATAATTACAAAGCACTTGCAAGTCAATAATTGCCTTAGCACAGGGTTTCTCAAACAGGGGTCGCCGCCTGTGTAGGGAAAGCCCCCCGGGGGGCCGGGCTGGGCCAATGCGTTCACCTGCCCCGTCTGCAGGTCCGGCAGTTTGCTGCTCCTACTGGCTGCAGATCGCTGCTCTGGGCCAATGGGAGCTGCTGGAAGCAGCGCAAGCTGAGGGACCTACAGGCCGCTGCTTCCAGCGGCTCCCATTGGCCCAGAGCAGGGATCCGCGGCCAGTAGGAGCCGCAATCGGCCGGACCTGCAGACAGCGCAGGTAAATGCACCGGCCCGGCCCAGGCCACCAGGGGCTTTCCCTACACAAGCGGCGACCCCTGTTTGAGAAACCCTGCCCTAGCATAAGTAGTAAGGTATGCAACTATCCAGTTTACATATAAAAGTGGTAGACTTTTCGTAGGTGCTCATGCCTTTTTGTAGCCACACCACATGCACCTTCATTTGAAAACTTGTCTGTAAGTGCTTGATCACAGTCTTCCACCTCTAATCTAAAATTCATCTTTAAAAGCAAGTGGATTGCAAAATGCTTGCATTTTGTAAAATACGAGAATTTGTGTGACTTATAAGCTAAATGAGAAGGCTGATGCCTGACTCTCTCACAATGTAACAAAATGATACAGTAACAGATCTACAGCACAGCTCCTACAGAATTTAGCTCTGGTAATTTTATTTTCTTTCCCTTCTCTGAGTGATAGTTGAACTTGCTATTCTCTTGCTCTTTTAAACACACACAGGCACATTTCTTACATGAGCAGAGAGAGATTTCAGTACTTTCCTCTAACAAGTTGCTTTAAAAGACCAAAAAAAACAAATAGAATAAAGGTCTGATGCTGGACCTAAAAAGGCAATTAGTTCTTTTTATTAGAAGAGATTATGAGATAGGAACCAAAAATCTTTCTGGCACCTGATTCTTTTTTATTCTGTCATACCAGCTCAGCTGAGGAAGCTGACTCTTCCCTAACCTTTGTTAATGCCACTGTGGGGTTATTATGAATGAGAAAGCTAGTATATTGTTAACACAGGTTCATTATTTGAGTTTTATATTGTGAAATTCCCCAGCTCTTGGCCTGTTGATAATGGCAATTGCTTGTGGTGTTCTTTGTAAACATCATTTCCTTTTGTTATCTGAACTGGCTCAACAAATGTCCGCATGAACAAACTAAGGCAGGAGAGTTTGTCTTCAAGATCAAGAAACTGCTGCATCCTAAGCTATCCCACATATGTGGTGATTATGTTTAGTGACAGGATTGCAGCTCAATCTGATAAATGAATCATGCATCTCTTTGACTGCTTCTTGCACTCTGCCAATTAATCCATCTCCCCCAGAGCTACTTCTAATAGTCCAACCATATTAGCAGCTGTGAAAAGATGCTCATTAAAAAAATAAAATCATCCAGGTAGATGTTCTCTCTACCCCCATTCCCCATCCACCACTGTACCTGTGTGGTGATGGTGGGTGAGGGGCAAAAATAGGTTTATCGGACACTAGCCTGGTTTTCAATGCTTTCTCTAGCACTACTGTTAAGTCTAGCTCCCAAAATTTCATTCAAGCACAAATTTGTAACAAACTGTTTAACCAACAGATTCTTCCCCCCCTCCTTTGTACCACTTGTTAGTATAGTTCTGCAGTGGCTGTTTAGTATCTTCTGACTGTTCTCCCTCCCTGGTTACCAGACCATATGGCAGGCTATGCCTGCAGCATATAAACTATGCCAGGTACCTGAAGGGAAGCAACAAAAACCTGTTCAAGTTTAAAAAATAAGCCTCATTTTGAAGATATCAGCCATTCTCCCAGTGATAGGTCTCAGAGTGATGCGAGTATTATTGCAGCACTTTCCCACAGGTGCTAACAAAGAGGTAATATAAACAAAGACAGGAAAATTATTCCCACTATAAAACAAAGTGTGTGCTATGGCTGCTAAGTCCAAGTGAACTCTGGTAGTCATTTGGGATAAGCCATCTGAAATACGAAATACAGGTGCTGTATGAGGCACCACTGTTACACATAGTATTTCAGTGTGTAATACAGAAAATAAACAGGATATATCAGCAAGTTGGAGTTCCACTTGCGTTGTGTGAATTATGACTGTGAGAAATACGACCTACTCAGTAAATGTAGGTATTCATCATAACTGCAATTTCTACAGAGTGCTAGAGAGTGTGTGCGTGTTTTGGCTATTTTTAAAAATGATTGGATTATCATTCTTTTTCTTGCCTTCTCATTGCTATCCAAAGAGAACTCAGTTTTGCTTTTTTATTTTTTTAGATAAAAGTTTATAGATACAAATGTACACTGCTGTAGTTGAAGTGCTACTCAAAGTCACATGCATGCCAGTGCACAAGAAGGAGAATAAAAAGCTATGTTTACAAAGAATCTTTGGTGATGCCAAGTCTCTCATTATACAGGCTTTACATTTTCAATTATTAGTAAAACACTGAACGGCTAGGATTAAATGCTTTCCAATTTTATTTTTAATTAAAAAATCACCACACACAAATTGAAATGGCATGTTTAAGGGTAAAGCATGTACACACTGCCAGCCTTTTTAATGGAGTAGAATGAGTTTTCAAATTATACATATAGTGATTGGAGGCTGTTTAAGGATAATTGTAAAGTTAAATGACATGCCTGGAGGAAGGGGCCTGAGTTGTATTGCCATCTCAGACAAAAACTTTCTGTAGGACTATGGACCACTAATTCTGGGCCTGATTCTCCTCTGACTGTTTCATGGGTGAAAATTAAGAGTAATTCCATTGAAGTAATTGGATTGAAACTTGTATAACTGAGACTTGCTTCAGGCCCTTCACCTTTGTGAGCCGCAATGTCCTCAGCTGTAAAATTGGGATAATACCTACCTGACTCTTCATGGAGTTGTTCGTTATTGTTTGTAAATCTCTGCAATTATATAGGCATTTCATGCAAGGATCTCAAAGTATGGTTATTTAAAAAAAACACTGTGCAAGTCTATGACATATAAACACATTAAATTCTACTTACATATAATAAGATTTCTCAGTTAATGCAAGCCAAAGCCCCGCTCATGCAAACCCAGTGGGGAATTCACATGAATTACTAAAAAAGTCAAGCTTATTTATCCATCAGCACACCCACTTTTACAAGGGCTTCATTTCAAAAGTTTCTGCTGTGTTGAAGAGTGCTACTGGTTTGAGATAAATTCACTGTACTTTAACATGGGGAACACTGGGAGAACTGGTAATCTCTCTCAAACTGATAGTAATTTAAACCACATCCATTGAACATGCTCACCATAGAATCTGAATGCCAAGCTGAGCTCTAGCGACCTTTGCTCTCATCAGGGTCAATGGAATGATATATAGTCACTATTCCACTGCATGAGCTCACTTATCTAAAAGAGCTTTTTGAATCTTCAGGTGACAATGTGATTGGTGGAACATTTTTACGTGCCGCATCTAATATACTGTTCTTTATTAAATGTTCTCTAAAAGGAACAAATGCCTGCATTTTTCAAATTGTTTGTATTATGCATATCCAGAGCAACAGGAATGGAAATGCTCCATTTATGCTTGGTTCTCAGTCTGTAGGCATCGGCAATAGATTGTGATGAATATGGTTTAGTCTAAAGTGAAGTGGTACATAGACCATTATTGCTCATTTGTGCTATCCACTTTGTAGGAATTCTCTAAATCAATTATTAGAATGAAAATTTAACAGTTTTTCCCTCCTTCCTTCTGTCCAAGTACTGTACATGAGGTTCAAGTTAAAACAAAGTCAAATGTATTTTTAATATCATTTTGTATATCACCTGTTTGACTGACACACACGCACACACACACACACACACACACACTTCTTCCCCCTGCCCACTCCCATCATAAGGCTGCAATTATTTTCCTAGAGCAAAGCCCAAGTAAATAGAATTTCATGTGTGGCTTTCATGAGGGGTTGAGGTGGCTAAAATCCCTCTCCTCGAACCTCATCTGCAGAAGAGGCACTGGAGATACTCTGCTGTCATTGCTTTAGCTCATGGACTTCACTACCCTCTGCTGTTGCTGTAACACACTGCCCTAAATGGGGAAAGCTGGTGGATCCATGTTATGAATTCACATCCCTCTATTCCCCACCAACCTCAAGCCCTCTATTGCAGTATGAAAGAATTAAAATAAACTTTAATATCAGTAAAATGCAATACTCCAAGTTAATTAACAGTGTCATTTAGGGGAATAAATTCTATTACTATTTTCTCGCAACTGTGCGTAACAGTTGCAATTAATACTCTTTCTATAAAAATCATTAATAGTATAATATTATGGATTAAATTCTGCAGTCATTGTCTCGGCCTTAACACTGATTTTCATCTGTTTTGCCTAGTTAGGGCTACAGGATTTGGCCGAGTGTTTTCATCTGAAAAAAATGAAACTACATCTTAATTCCCAGTCTGCTCTTGATTTGGAAAATACCCGATAGAGAAAATATTTTTAAATGTTATTAGATGACCCGTGCTATTCACACTGAAATAAAGGTAGCACATGGGTTTAGAATTTTGAGAATTTGCAATAAGTTTGTTTGTGGCATATTTGAGTAGGTTTGTTTTGCTGTTTTTAAATAAACACTAGACCAGGGAACTGTATTGAATGAAGTAACTGATTGTATTATTGTTTTCTTTTACAGAAGCTAATTTGCCATGTTTATATGTTTGATAGAAACTATATAATAGATGTTCAGGCTAACACTACTGTGCATACCAGATGAAGTTCCATAAACTTCTTAAATATCATACTTACCTTGGAATTCTCAAAAAAGTGCTCAGCCATAAACTAACTCTGCTCACATTGAACTGAATAGCACTTTTACCATTGATTAAAATGGGGCAGTGTTAGTCCAATGCTGAGTGTTTCCAAGAATATTGCCCCACTTTTAGTTTATATAGTTTAAAATTCTTCCTCAGAACTTTAAATGTAGTTTCTGATTAAGACTGATGTACTCCTAACATCCCCAGTAAATGCTGAACTCTCATATGAATTGTATGAAAAATACAAGCAAACTCTGACCTATAGATGTATTTGTAAATTGTCGGATAAAGATGTGATGTCATGGTATAGCATCTTTTGAACAAGAATGACAGAAACAGCAGACAAGAGGCTGAAACAGACCTGTCACTAACTTCACTATCAGACTGATAAAGCTACACTCAAACCGCTTACAGAAAGAAAGAGTAATTGTATCTTTAAGATAAAAATGACTGTTTAATTTTAGATGTTACCCTTGATCTAAAGGGAGACACTCAAAGCACTGAACTGTTTTATTTTCTTTATTGCTGTACATTAGTAGTGTGTGTTCCCTACTGGTTGAATAAGAGACTATTACAAATAACAAAAAAAAAGATTTTGAATCAGATTAACATCTTTTGAACAGTATGCCTGTTCTGCTTTCTTTGAAACTAGTAAGCACTTGCAACTGAACATTGTTTGATTTTCCCCTAGATTTTGATAAAATTAACCCAGACATTTTCTATTTCCAGTTTAAGTGGGCTAAATAAAAATATTCTCTTGAAATTATGTGCTACCAGTTCAAATGCTCTTAGAATTTTCTTTCTAAAAATATTTCACTAATAATGTTTTGTAGCCCCTATTCAGAAAGGCTAATGGACTATCGCATGCTGTGATGTTATTTGATTGTTGGGAAGAATGTGGTAGCATAGGGACACTTTCTAAATACAGATAGTAACAATTCCATGGCAAAATATTATATTGCCACCTTTCTATGAGTCTTTGGTTGAGAGGTACTATGTACACTGACATACAGATAGTAAAACAGAATGCTTCTTTCCCCCAGACATGTCCACAAATGATTTTAAACATCAGAAAGCCTCATAGAAAATATAGGTCCAAATCTAAAGCTTATCTGAGCATTAAAAACGGAATATGCATCTGGATTCAAATTTCATGGCTGTGCTCCCATAGCCAGCACTACACAGGAAAACTACCAAAATTTGCAGATGTTCAGATGATAATCCTAATCCAAATTTTGCAGCTTCAACCCATTCTTAATCATCTAGTCCTGAAAAGGTATGATAGAGTAATGAGAAAAGGAAACTAGTTATTGCCCATGTTTCCTTGCATGGGAAAGCTGTTAACTGACAGTGAATATCTTCCCTGTTTGATATAAATTGTGCCTCTCAAATACTGGTTCCTTTTATATTGTATATATTATGCTGTTTAACTATTAACCTGGATAAAGGGGCTATTTCCATTTGCAAGACAATGAAGCACTCAAAAAGAACATGTGTTATTTTCATTTCCTTATAATAACCACTTTGTGGTGAAAATGAGGGGAAACCATGCCATAAATGCATACCAATCTTCCTGTAAACAATAAGTTATTTAAACAAGCAAGTCTGCTCTGTTAGTTTCTAAGAGAATCACCTATACACTTCTACCCCGATAGAACGCTGTCCTCGGGAGCCAAAAAAAATCTGTGTTATAGGTGAAACCACATTATATCAAAGTTGCTTTTATCCGCCAGAGTGTGCAGCCCTGCTCCTTCCCCAGAGCACTGCTTTACCGCTTTATATCTGAGTTTGTTATGTCAAGTCACCTTATTTCAGGGTAAAGGTGTATTATTTTGAAAAAACAACCACCACAAAAAACACTCCTTGATTTGTCTAATAGATGTACTCATTGCCATACTGAGATTGAGTTCTGGAGCAATGTAGCCCCACCACAAAAGTACTGAATTAGAGAAGTACTTCTTTTCCAGATCAAAGGTTTATTACAGAAAAAAGAAGGGAAGGAGGAATGGGGATGACATACACCTTTCTAGGTCTTGACACAGAGAGAAATGCCAGAACACTAAAATCCTGGCATAGCCAGGCCTGATGACTTTTCATTTGTTTCTTTCTTTTTTTTTGGGGGGGGGGGGGGGCGGGAGGAGGAAAGGAATTCTTGGTTTCTCTGCCTTTTAAAGATGTTCCCCTTTAAATAGTGATTAAAAAGAGGAGAGAGAAAGAAATTGGAATAAAAAAGAGCACATTGTTATCTTTAAGCAAAAAACACACAACAACAACAAGTGATCTTTGGTGACACCTTAAAGGCTACGGATTTTTTGGGCATAAGCTTTCGTGAGTAAAACCCACTTCTTCAGATGCATAGAGTGAAAATTACAGATGCAGCTCTCGTCTCTTCATGTGTCAGTATAATATGCCTGCATCTGTAATTTCACTCTATGCATCTGAAGAAGTGGGTTTTTTACCCACGAAAGCTTATGCCCAATAAATCCGTTAGCCTTTAAGGTGTCACTGGACTATTTGTTTTTTGTAGATACAGACTAACACAGGTGCCCCTGTATTTAGCAAAAATAATACCAAACTTGGCTCTCAGTAAACACAGCGTTACACATTGGGTCACACAAAATCATAGAATGTGGGGCTAGAGTGACCTAAGACATCATCTAGTCATTCCTTGCTGTGCTAAGGCAGAATCCATCCCTGACAAACATTTGTTTAACCCTCTCTTTAAAGCTTCAGTGACAGGGATTCCTTAATATCTCCAGAAAACCTGTTCTAGGACTTACTAGAAGGTTAGTTAGGTTGAATATTAAGAAGACTTTCTCTAGTAAGTCTCCTTGCTGCAACTAAGCTGATTACTACTTGTCATACCCTGGATGGACATGGAGAACATTTAATCACTGACCTCTTTATAATAGCTCTTAATATATTTAAAGATTTGTCCTCCATCCTTTTTCTCTTCTCTAGACTAAACATACCTAATTCTTTACTTTTCTTCATAGTCATTAGTTCATAGACTTTAATGTCAGAAAAAGCATCGTGATCATCTAGTCTGGCCTCCTGCACATTGTAGGCCACAGAACCTCACCCATCCACTTCTGTAACAGACCCATAACCTCTGGCTGAGTTATTGACATGCTCAAATCATGATTTAAAAGACTTCCATTCCAGAGAATCTGCCATGTATACTAGTTTAAACCTAAAAAATGACCCCATACCCTACTCTGCATAGGAAGGTGAAAAAAGCCCCAGAGTTTCTGCCAATCTGACCTGGGGGCAAATTCTTCCTGACCCCAATATGGCAACCATTAGACCTAGAGCACTGTGGGCAGACCCACCCGCCAACACCTGGGAAAGAATTCTGTGTAGTAACTCAGAGCCTTTCCATCTAGTGTCCCATCACTAGCCCTTAGAGATATTTGTTGTCAGCGGTCACAGATCAGCTATATGCCATTGTGGAAGTCCCATCATATCATATATCATACCCTCCATACACTTATCAAGCTCTTCTTGAAGCCACTTAGGTTTTTTCCCACTAATCTGCTTGGAAGGCTGTTCCAGAACTTCACTCCTCCGATGGTTAGAAACTTTCATCTATTTCAAGCCTAAACTTGTTGATGGCCAGTCTATATCCCTTCTTCATGTGTCCACATAGGGACTTTAAATAATCTCATCTCTCCCTGGTATTTATTCCTCTGATGTATTTATAGAGCAGTCATATCTCCTTTCAGCCTTCTTTTGGTCAGGCTAACAAGTCAAGCTCTTTGAGTCTCCTCTCATAAAGGTAGGTTTTCCATTCCTAAGATTTCCTAGCAGCCCTTCTCTGCAGCAGTTCCATGTTTAAGAAGATGATTTCAAACTGGGAGGCCAGAATTGCACACAGTATTCCACATGAGGTCTCACCAGTGCTTTGTTTAATGGTTCTAACACTTCCTGTCTCTACCTTGCCTGATGCATCCTAGGACTGTATTTGCCTTTTTCACATCGCACCCACACTGGCAGCTCATATCATCCTGTGATCAACCAGTTACCTAGGCCTTTCTCCTCCTCCTGTCGCTTCCAACTGATAAGTCCCCTGCCTATAGCAAAAATTGTTGTTAGTGTCTAAGTGCATGCCTTTGCACTATTAATTTCAGCATCATCCAGATAATCTTGTATGTATTCTGGTTCTCCTCTGTATTGGCATACCTCCCAACTTTGTCATCAATTTTTTAGCACACTCCCACTTTTCATATCAAGTCATTAACGAAAATTAAATAAGACTGGTCCATGACAAACTCCACTAGTTCCTTCCTTCCCTCCCTCCCCCGCTGACAGTTCCCCTTTCAGTTATGACCTGTTGTAGTCTCCCCTTTAACGAGTTCCTTACCCACCTTCCAATTCTCATATTAATCCCAGTGTATGTTTTCCATACCTCTAATTTTTGTTGCTTTACTCTGAACTTCTTCCAATTTGTTCACATCTTCTTAAAGTGTAGTGCCAAAACTGGACACAGTTTTCTAGTTGAAGCCTCACCATTCGGTAGACAGAAAACACGGTTACTCACCTTTGTTACTGTTGTTCTTCGAGATGTGTTGCTCAATCCATTCCAGTAGGTGTACGCGCCGCGCGTGCACGTTCGTCGGAAGACTTTTACCTAGCAACTCAGCGGCCGGCAGGTCGCCCCTAGAGTGGCGCCGCCATAGGCGTAATATATTACCCCTGCCGGCCCGCCTGCTCCTCAGTTCCTTCTTGCCGGCTACTCGACAGTAGGAAGGAGGGTGGGTGTGGATGGATATGAGCAACACATCTCGAAGAACAACAGTTTACAAGGTGAGTAACCGTCTTTTCTTCGAGTGATTGCTCATATCATTCCAGTAGGTGATTCCCAGAGCTTACCTAGGCGGTGGGGTCGGAGTAAGGTCGCAACGTGTAACACAGCAGAGCCGAAGGCTGCATCTCCCTGGCTGTTGGACAGGATATGGGAAGCGAAGGTGTGCACGAGGGACCAGGTCGCTACCCTGCAGATTTCCTGGACGGGTACTCGCGCAAGGAATGCCGTCGATGATGCTTGGGCCCTTAGAGTGTGCGGTCACATTGCCCGACGGGAGACCGGCCAGGTCGTAACAGGCCTGTATGCAGGATGGTCACCCACGAGGAGATCCTCTGCGAGGAGACAGGCAACCCCTTACCTGGTCAGCTATTGCGACAAAAGCTGGGGGGTTGCGAACGGCTTGGTCCGTTCTATATAAAGGCGGGCGCCCTACGCACGTCTAAGGAGTGTGACTGCTGCTCGGCGAGACGAATGAGGTTCGGGAAGAATGACGGGTAGGAATATGTCGTGGTTGACATGAAAGGCCGAGACAACGTTTGGGGAGAAAGGTGGGGTGCGGCCTTAGTTGTACTTGGTCACGATGGACACCGTTTACGGGGCTCTACCACGAGGTGCGCGCAGCTCTGACACACACCTAGCAGAAGTGTGGCCACAGGAATGCCGTCTTCCAGGCAAGTAGAGGAGGGAACACGTAGCCAGCGGTTCAACGGGGGACTAAAGACGGGACAACACCAGTTCAGATCCCAAGAGGGGCTGGGCGGCGACTAGGGGTAGAGACGCTCCAGACCTTTAAGGAATCTAGCCACCATGGGGTGTGAGAAGACAGAGCGGCCATCGCTCCCCGGGTGGAAGGTGGAGATAGCTTCTAATTGAACCCGGAGAGAGGACACCGCCAGGCCTTGCTGCTTGAGCGACCAAAGGTAATTGAGGACGATTGGGATGGAAACATTGGTGGGGTGGAAGCGCCTCTCTGCGCACCAGCACGTAAAGCGTTTCCATTTGGCTGAGTACTTCGTCCTTGTAGATGGCTTCCTACTTCCCAGAAGCACCTGCCTCACTGGTGAAGAGCAATGCAACTCGGACCTAGTCAGCCACGCAGGAGCCAGGCTGAGAGGTGCAGAGACGGAAGGTCCGGGTGATGAAGCTGGCCGTGGTCCTGCGTGATCAGGTCCAGGTGAAGAGGCAGGGGGACAAGGTCGACTACCAACAGGTCCAGCAGCAGAGAGAACCAATGTTGCCGGGGCCACGCCGGAGCGATCAGAATCAAGCGGGCCCTGTTCCTGCGCACCTTCAGAAAGACCTTGTGAATCAACGGAAACGGAGGGAACGCATAGAAGAGGTGCGTCGCCCAGGGAATCAGAAAGGCGTCTGCAACCGAGCCCGGTTCGCGACCTTGGAAAGAGCAGAACATCGGGCACTTTCTGTTCCTGCGGGATGCGAAGAGGGCCATATGGGGATGCCCCCACCTCTGGAAGAGCGCCAGGGCGATGTCCAGGTGAAGGGACCACTCGTGGGAGCAAAAGGACCGGCTGAGCCGATCCGCCAGCGTATTCCGAACCCCCGGGAGAAAGGAAGCAACTAGGTGAACAGAGTGGGCTACGCAAAAGTCCCACAACGTCATGGCCTCCTGACAAAGAAGAGGAGACCTCGTACCGCCCTGCTTGTTTACATAGTATACCGTCGTTGTGTTGTCGGTGAAAACCGAAACACAGCGACCTTGGATCTGCTGACGGAACACTTGACAAGCCAGGCGGACCGCCTTCAATTCTCGCACGTTGATATGTAGGGCGAGTTCGGGAGGAGACCAGCGGCCCTGGGTCCGCAGGGCACCTAGGTGAGCTCCCCATCCCAAGTCCGAGGCGAGCGTCTGGAGGCGCTGGTCTCGCTCCTTCTTGGTCCTCGGTCTGAAGGCCTTGCAAATGCGGCACTTCTCGGAGATATGCGATTCCCCAGGCACTTCAAGCAGGCGTCATGGGATCGCTGGTAGGCATCAGCTTCTTACAGGCCGAGCACGGTTTGAACCCCGGCGAACCAGGCATGAGCCCGGCGCCGGGCGCGGGAGAGGGCTAGCGCTCCGAACCCACTAACTATATACACTAGAACTATAAACTACAACTATACTAAACTAAGTGAACTATAATTAAAACAAGAACTAGACATGCTGTCCGGGGCAAAACTAACGCCGGCTAGGCGATAGAAATCAAATGGCTATAGTCCCTGCGACAACCTTAGAAGCGACACTTGATGAATCAACGCCGAACGGATATGTACTCCTGAACGCATAGGGAGGACACCATGTTTAATCCGACTCCGGTGCGGCTTTCCTTACCAGTGAATCTGCCTTTTTAACCGAGATCCTAGGGGCTCATCGTAGACAATTCTTTAATTCTGGGTGCCGCGGAAAGATAGAAGGCAATAACTTCTGACCGTTAATTGGATTGCAACTTGGGACTGCGGTCTGTTACAGGATCGTGAAGGGCCCATAGTGGAACTCCGGGACAAACCGCAGATTGCCGCTGATCCATGGAGCGCCAAGTATGAATCTAGAGGTGTACAAGGAACGAGGAGAGAGGCATGTCTCTAGCAGAGAACTAGCAGCGCTATCTCGGAGAAAGACCATAGGCTGAATAAAATTGAAAGTAGGTCCCGTACCACTGGAACATAGGGGCTTATGCAAAAGTTCAGAGTAACCTGACGTCTCATGCCACCTTTGCTAGTTCGCCAAAGATAAGTCTTAAGCTAGGCCTGAATTCTGCGAAGTTACATAGTCAGGCCTCTACTAACCGTCGATGATAGAGGCAGGATGAACTTTGGGCGGGCATACTGACATTCAGGTTGACGGATCGAACAGAGCCTACCGAGAGCAGCGATGCGAGGCCAGGTCTCAAAGTTCGGCCGGGGCTGATGCGTGATCACCTAGAACGCCAGTGTGAGAGGGTCCAATCGGAGGGACAGCGATACAAGCGGGTCCGCTGGCACTTCGGAAGTGTGGGAGCTCCTAGGGATATTCCGAGAAAGTCCGATGCTCCGGTGCCTGCGTTCAGGGACAGGATAAAGAAGGGGGGTTGGGAAAACGGCACCTACATGAGGACCTAGTGTAGGATAGCAGCTTGACCACTGGAGGACGTGGGAGAAGAGGTGCGTTCCTAGAGGAATCAGGAAACGTCTGTAACCTAAGCCCGGTTCGCGACCTTGGAAAGAGCCAAGACATCGGCACTTTCTGTTGAGTCAGGATGCGAAAGAGGTCCATATGGGATGCTCCCACCTCCGGAGAAGACGCCAGGGCGATGTCCGGGCGAAGGGACCACTGTGGGCCACCCCTGTCAGGCAAGTAGGAAGGACCGGCTTGAGCCGATCCGCCAGCGTATTCCGAACCCCCGGGAGAAAGGAAGCAACTAGGTGAAAACAGAGTGGGCTATGCAAAGTCCACAACGTCATGGCCTCCTGACAAAGAAGAGGCAAAACTCTCGTACCGCCCTGCTTGTAGTATACCGTTGTTGTAGTAATCCGTCGTTGTGTTGTCGGTGAAAACGAACACAGGCGACCTTGGATCTGCTGACAGAACGCTTGACAAGCCAGGCGGACCGCCCTCAATCTCGCACGTTGATATGTAGGGCGAGTTTCGGGAGGAGACCAGCGCCCTCGGGTCCGCAGGGCACTAGGTGAGCTCCCCATCCAAGTCCGAGGTTGTGATTTCCATTGTCAGGACAGCGGGGCTGGGGCGAGGGAACAAGAAGCCCTGCACACACGAGTGGACCGATCCAGCCACCACTGGAGGGACGTCCTGAGCAATCGTTGACTACTGTATCTAACGGGCGCCTGGCGACGGAGCTGAGGGAATAAGCCAGGACTGGAGGGGCCGTAGGCGGAGCCCGAGCATGCGCCATGACGAATGGTGCAGGCCCGCCATGTGGCAGAGTGTCAGGCAGAACGTATGGATGTTAGAGGTGTTGGCCTGCGCCTGTGTATGCATGGCTGTCAAAGCCTGGAACCGCGACAAGGCAGAGCCCTGGCGCATGGTAGAGTTCTTTAGAACGGCTCCGATTAAACTCTATCCTCTGAGTAGGTAGAGTGGGACTTCTCGGCGTTGAGCATTAGGCTAGGCTCGTAAAGGCGCTGACCATGGACAGTGGCAAGACTTGCTCTCGTTGAGGGTCCCCGGATAAGCCATGATCGTCGAGGTAGGGGAACACTGCACGCGCACGCAACGTAGGATAGGCTTGACGACTCGAGGCCCATTTGCATTTGGTATAACCACTCGCGAGGGCGCATCGAGAGGTCCAACGGGAGACCGTGATTTGATAATGGCCTGGCCGCCGAGCAACCGAGCTGAAAGACCTCGTTCCTCGACGGGAGGGAGCATGCTATATGGAAATAAGCGTTCCTTGCAATGTCGAAGGTCGGTGTACCATCCGTGACCTAGGGATTGGCAATACATGGTCCCCGAAGGACACCATACGGACTTCAACTTGACCAGAGGGTATTTTTGAGCTCTCGCTAGGTCGATAGGATGGTACTGAGACCTCCCTGACCTGGTTGGGATCAGAAAAGTAATGGAGTAAAAACTCCTCTGCTCCCTATCTCTGTCATCTCGGGAACCTCCTCTATGGCCGCTTTTTGTCGTAGGAGCGTTGCAGGCCACCTCCGGAGAAGGATCTGCTTGTCGAGAGAGGGGTCCTCGCGCGATGAAGGGAGAATGGATTTAGGGAGACACGAGGCTAGGAAGT
The DNA here is from genome assembly GCF_003597395.2 of Chelonoidis abingdonii. Lineage (NCBI taxonomy): Eukaryota > Metazoa > Chordata > Testudines > Testudinidae > Chelonoidis > Chelonoidis abingdonii. Next base: position 84,167,084 of record NC_133774.1, on the reverse strand, counting down.
CGAAACTGTAAAGAGTGGTAATCTTCAACGCAATCGACTGAGTGGAGACACAGTCTAGGTCTGAAGTAAAGCTGGTTACCCAACGTCCGGGAGGAAGAACGAAAGACGGTTGAGAAGGGAGGAGATGGATCCGGGGGAGGGGATGGTACATCGCCCATTCCGGCGTTGCACCTTCAAAAAACGAGGGCTTCGGCCCGGAGGAAGGCTTGGAGGGACCTTGGCTTTTGGCCCCCCTAGTATACCATTGTCTGCGCCTTGCCATTTCCTGTTTCAAAGTCTTACTCTTGGCCTTTGCCTGGGCTTGGGGTAAGGCCTGTGTCGCTGTTGAGCGCCTGAATGGTCTACGCTGGTGACCGGGCTATGCATCCCCAGGGCGCGCCATAATGACCCTACTGTCTTTTGAGGCTTTGCAAGCGAGGGTCAGTCTTGTCCGAAAACAGGCCCTGCCCTCAACGTTAAGAATCCTGGATGTATATTGGAGTTCGGAGAAGGCCAGAGACCTGAAGCCAGTTTTCAGGACTAGAAACAATGAACGAAGAGAAGCTAGGGACGTGGAGGACAGCTATGCCGTGCTTCACAGTTCCAATGACCAACACGGCGGTAAGAAGGAACTGAGGAGCGGGTGGGCCGGCAGGGGTATATATTACCCACTATGGCGGCGCCACTCTAGGGGGTGACCTGCCGGCCCGCTGGAGTTGCTAGGGTAAAAGTCTTCCGACGAACGTGCACACGCGGCACGTACACCTACTGGAATGGATATGAGCAATCACTCGAAGAAGAACAACTACTTCCTGCATCTTACATATGACACTCCTGTTAGTGCATCCCAGAATGACATTTGACTTTTTTGCAGCTGCATCAAATTATTGACTCATTCAATCTGTGATCCACTATGACCCCCAGATCCTTTTCTGCAGTACTACTGCCATGCCAGATATTCTCCATTTTATGGTTGTATTTTTGCATTTGTATTTATTGAATTTTCTTACTGATTTTAGACCAATTCTCCATTTTAGCAAGATCACTTTGAAATCTAACTCTGTCCTAAAAACTCTTTACAACCCCTCCCAAGGCATCATCTGCAAATTTTATAAGCACACTCATCATCCAAGTGGTTAATGAAAATATTTACTAGTACTGAACCTAGGACAGACCTGTACACACCACCACTTGATACATCCTCCCAGTTTGACAGAAAGCCATTGATAACTACTGTTTGAGAATGGTCTTTCAAAAGTTGTTTACCCACCTTATACTTCCCTAATTTGTTCATCAGAATGTCATATGGACTGTGTCCAAAGCCATAGTTGTAGCATATCTACTGTTTCTCCCCTCCCTCCACAATCCACTAGGATGGTTAAAGAAGGACATTTGATTGGGCATGAGGTATTCTTGATCATCATCTTCAGGTGCTGAGCTCTGTATTGCTCAAAAGCTTTTCTTTCTCACAAGCAGAAGTTGGTCCAATAAAAAAATATTGCCTTACCTCTCTTGTACCTATAATATCCTGGATTCAACATGCTACAATGTGATATATTCTTGACAAATCCATGCAGACTATAACTTATCACCTTGTTATCCTTCTGCTATCTTGACTCAACTTTAGCCAGCTCACTTAGTCTTCATAGAGAACTTGATGCAAGAATTAGAAGAGCCTCTTTCACCTTTAGCAAACTTACCTCACATGTCTGGAGCAACAAGCTGCTAAACCTGAATACAAAAGGTATCCGTTAATCAGGCTTGTGTCCTCACTACCCTCCTTTATGGCTGTGAAAGCTGAGTCATGTACTCCAAGCTCGAGTGGAGATTGAACAGCTTCCACCTTCACTGTCTCAGAAAAATCATTGGAGTCACTTGGAACCGATAGATTACAAACAACAAGATCCTTGACAGAACCAGCCTACAGTGGACTACACTGGCTGCTCAGAGGCTTTGCTGGCTGGGACACATGGCGTGTATGTCTGCTGAAGGCTGTGCTCTATGGCCAACTCAAGAACTACCCACAAAACAGGAAAGCTAAAGCTCTGACTGACTTCATCTGTTTCCTTTCATCTGACAAGATGTTGGATAATCACTAATTGTGTGCCTTAGCCTTTATGATATTGTCCCTACATGCTAGTGCTAATCTTTTGTACTCCTCCTTAGCAATTTGTCCTTGTTTCCACTTTTTGTATTATTCTTTTTTGGTCACTAGCATTCCTGATGCAGCCACATGGAATCTTACTATTCTTCTCATCTTTCCTCTGCATCCAGTTGGAGTTGTAGGGCCCACATTTTGAAAGAAAGCATTCTGGGGCCCTAGAGAGAATATTGTAGCTCTGCAGAGAGGAGGGACAGGATCCTGGACTATATTATTATTTTCTTCAGTAGGACTTGGATTCAACTCTCCTTTCACAGGACTACATAAGGCAGTTGCCATAACAAGCTCCATGGAAATACAGTAACTCCTCACTTAAAGTCCTCCCAGTTAACGTTGTTTCAGTGTTATGTTGATCAGTTAGGGAACATGCTCATTTAAAGTTGTGTAATGCTCTCTTCTAACATTGTTTGGCAGCTGCCTGCTTTGTCTACTGCTTGCAGGAAGAGCAGCCCGTTGCAGCTAGCTGGTGGGGGTTTGGAATCAGGGTGGACCGCCAGCCCCCAATAGCTCCCTGCTCCCCTAAGTTCCGTGCAACAGCTGCCTGCAGTTCAACTGTGTCCCTCCCCCCACCGCCATGTGCTGCTCCTGCCTTCTGGCTTGGAGCTGCTCCCTGAGACTCTTGCTTGCTGTGCTGGGGGGTAAGGCGGAAAGGAAGAGGGGGGCTAGTATCAGGATGGCTCCCTTCCTCCGCTCATCCACCCCACTTACCCAATCTTCCATAGAGCAGTGGGGCACAGCAGGGCTGTGGTCTCAGCAAGCTGATCTAATTAACAAGGCAGTGTACTTAAGGGAAATGTGCATATCTCCCTCCATTCCTACTGCCTTGCAGAGTGAGAGAGTTAACCCTTGAGGGCTCAGCCAATGACTAGTTCATTGTTTAGCAGTAAGGGAAATATCCCACCATCTGACTCCTCCACTTCAACCAAGCTTCACAATCATCACTGTGTAACAATATTAAATTGTTTGTTTAAAACGTGTGTGTGTATATATATATATATATATATATATATATATATATAGTTTTTTGTCTGGTGAAAAGAGTTTCCCTGGAACGTAACCCCCTTATTTACATGAATTCTTATGGGGAAATTGGATTCACTTACAAAGTTAAGTCAGGAGTTACTGTAATAGGATGAAGGGTGAATGGACACACTATAAATTGGGAATAGAAGGGTGTGGGACTCTAGGAGTTCATTTCTCCCTAGGAGGATCGGCAAATCTCTGCCTTAGAGCTTACTTTGTGCCTCCCTTGGGGGTTGTCTTGTGCTTTGAATAAGTTAGCCTACTATGGAGCCAACAACTTTTTGCATCTCACACAGATAATTTTGTGCTGGATTGTGTCCAAAGTGAATTAGATGTGTGAGAAAAGTGAAAGAACTGGAGCGTCTAGATTGATGTTTCTCAACCTTTTTGATACCAGGGACTGGCTTGCTGCCTTTCTAAACTGCATCAGGGAGATCTCAGAGACTGGCATCAATCCACAGACTAGTCATTGTGTAACTATCTAGAAAGTGTTTCTCAATGGAATAGCAAGGTTAGGGGAAAGGAGCAGCAGCACTGCTCATTTCCACACACTGTCCCCATGGTGTATTTAAGCCCTGACCTGGAGGGAGCCCTCGAGCAGTGAAGAATTCATTGAGTTTCCATATCCTCTTCATACTTGCGCTTGGCTGATGAGACTGCTAGTGAAGATGCCAATTAGTACCACTTGTGATGGAGTGTTTGTGACATATATTCATGAAATCATTTTGATTTTCAGTCACTTGTGGTATAGCAGAATCCATGATCCTGTCATTATGACAATTGATTTAAATATACTAAGACACCCTGCTGGAGAAGCATCTAGTCTGAATACAGCCGATGAAGGTGTCTCCACAACTTTCCTTGGAAGTTTGTTCCATTACCTAAAGTTGCTTTATAATTACACATTTTCCTTAAATAACTTTCCCTACAATTTCTTAACTGCAACTTAAGCCTACTACTACTTCTCTCTTTACTGACTACTAACATATCTTGTCCTCTTTATAAACACCCGTTTACGTATCCATAGACACCTCTGTCTCCCCTCAACCATTTCCTGCCCCGTACCCCTCCAGACTGAATATGTCCACATCTCTTAATTTTTAACTCTGAAGTCATGTCCCTGTAAAGGTGCATGGCCAGGGCTCGACCCTCCCTGGGGAGGAGGGAAGCCACACTGGCCTCGATACACATCATCTAAGTCAGCCCTTTCTTCAGGACTGAGCGACGCTGCACAGTCGCTTGGGGCCCTGGCCTTAGGGCGGGGCAACAAACACAAGGTTATAGAGGCTCAGACCCTCTTGGCTCAGGGCTAAGTGAACAATAGTTCAGACGGCTCAATGGCCTCCTCAGGCCAGGGGAAGGGGGATTCTGCCACCTGAGGATGGGTGGCAGGGGGAACGCAGGCCCACCCACTCCACTGCGTTCCAGCCCGGGGCCCTAGTAGCAGCTATTACCGCTAATGGTCAGTGGGGTTCCTGACTGCAACACACTGACATGGGTTCAGGTATATCTGCAGCCTGACTGGAGTCGGCTGCCCCCGGGCTACTTCCAATTCCCCCCGGGTCTACCTGATATGTGGCGTCGGCCCCTGAGGAGTCCAGTAGCATGGGCCACTCACAGCCAGGGCTGGGCGGTAGGTCCGGCAGTACCTCTGGGAAGTCCTGCTCAGCGGGTTCCTCGGGGTAACAGCAGGGATGGGGCGGCTCCAGCAGCCCCTTGTCGTAGCGGGCACGGGGAAGCTCCGGCCAGTCAGGGCAACGGCCGTGGGCCTCAGCAGCTTCCCAGTCACGAGCACCCTCTGGCAGCTCTGCTCCCGACGGTGGCTGGGCTTCAGCTGAGCACTGACAGATGGCTTTTATACTTCCGGGTCACCTCCTGACCCTCTGGGGGGCAGGCTCACTGCTCTGTGGCCCCGCCCCCTTGACGGGGCTCGACCCTCCCTGGGGAGGAGGGGGAGCCACACTGCCTTGTTACAGTCCCCTATTGACCCGTGTATCTTTGTGTTGCTCTCCTTTGCAGTGGGAACTCTCCTGCTTAAAGATATATGTACAAATATTGTACATTTGTAAGCAGCTTAGTAACATGAAAGTTACTGCCTATAACAGATTAGCTTTTTTGCCTACAGATGAATAAAGCAACTGTATTTGTAAAAACACACATCTGTGCTCACTCATCATCATGTTGAAGCTTCATTGGCAGGGGCCCAAGAAATGAACATCAACAGGCACTGGGTCAATATTATAGTGAGCACTACCTGGTATCCCAATTACTAAAAGTGGGGTACATAAGAACAGCCATACTGGGTCAGACCAAAGGTCCATCAAGCCTAGTATCCGGTCCTCTGACAGTGGCCAATGGCAGGTGCCCCAAGGGAATGAACAGAGGTTATTATCAAATGATCCATGCCCTGTCACCCAATCCCAGCTTCTGGCAACAGAGGCTAGGGATTCATGGAAGTTAAGTCTATCAGTGGCTATCTAGCTCCCTTTTGAACCCCATTATAGTACTGGCCTTCACAACAACCTCTGGCAAGGATTTCCAGAGGTTGACAGTACATTGCATGAAAAAATACTTTGTGTTTGTTTTAAATCTGCTACCTATTAATTTCATTTGGTGGCCCTTTGTTCTTTTACTATGAGAAGGAGTAAATAACAACACTTCCTTATTTAAGCAGCAAAGAGTCCTGTGGCACGTTTATAGACTAACAGACATACTGGAGCATGAGTTTTCATGGATATGAACTTTCGTGGGTGTTCACCCACAAAAACTCATGCTCCAATATGTCTGTTAGTCTATAAAGGTGCCACAGGACTCTTTGCTGCTTCTACAGAGCCAGACTAACATGGCTACCCCTCTGATACTTCACATCAGTATTTACTTTCTCTATACCACTCATGATTTTATAGACTTCTATCATATTCTCCCTTAGTCATCTCTTTTCCAAGCTGAAAAGTGCCAGTCTTCTTAATCTCTCCTCATATGGCAGCCATTCCATATCCCTAAATCATTTTTGTTGCCCTTTTCTGAACCTTTTCCAATTCCAATACATCTTTTCTGAGATGGGGTGACCACATCGGCAAACCGTATTCAAGGTGTGGGTGTACCATAGATTTATATAGAGGAAATGATATTTTCTGTCTTATTATTTATCCCTTTCTTGATGATTCCCAACATTGTTTGCTTTTTTGACTGCTACTGCACATTGAGTGGATGATTTCAGAGAACTATCCACAATGACTCCAGGATCTTTCTTGAGTGGTAACAGCTAATTTAGACCCCCCATCATTGTATATGTATCATTAGGATAATAATTTTTCAATGTACATTACTTTGCATTTAACATTAAATTTCATCTGCCATTGTGTGATTTGTGAGATCCTTTTGTAACTCTTCACAATCAGCCTGGAACTTAACTATCTTGAGTAGTTTTGTATCATCAGCAAAATTTGCCACCTCACTGTTTATCCTTTTTCCAGATCATTTATGAATGTTGAATAGGACTGGGCCTAGTACAGATCCCTAGGGTACACTACAATTTACTGCTCTCCATTTCGAGAACTGACCATTTATTCCTATCCTTTATTTCCTATGTTTTAACCAGTTACCACTCTATGAGAGAACCTTCTCCTTATCCCATGACTGCTTATCCCATGACTGCTTATTTTGCTTAAGAGCCTTTGTCAAAAAGCCTTTGACAAGGTCCCTCATCAATCTAAATACACTATATCCACTGGATCTCCTTTGTCCGCATATTTGTTGACCCCCTCAAAGAATTCTAGTAGATGGGGAAGCATGATTTCCCAAACAAATTATGTTCATCTATGTGTCTGACAGTTGTGTTATTTACAATAGTTTCAACAAATTTGCCTGGTACTGAAGTGGGGCTTACTGGCCTGTAGTTACCAGGATCACCGCTGGAGCCCTTTTTAAAAATTGGCATCATATTAGCAATCCTCCAGTCATTTGGTACAGAAGCTAATTTAAATGATAGCTTAGAGATAACAGTTAGTAGGTAATGAAGTAAAAACCCTGATAATTAAATCTAAAAAATAAATTCAGCATAAATAATGAAATAAAAGTTATGCATATAAGCCTATACTAATTTAAATTTCACCCTAATAGAAGCTCCTCAAGGACTGGGTAGGATCAAGGATGTATACCAAGGTCATCTTATTTATCTACCTTTTCAACTTAAGGGCCACATCGTATTCTTATGGTAAACCCATAGTGAGAAGAAAAAAGCTTCCCAAAAACATATGTTCCTTTAAGGGAGGCGGGCGAAGGTTTGTGGATAACAATGCATCCTGTTACAGATGACAGCCTCAGAGGAATTCACTGGGACCCTTACAAGTTGTGGGGACAGCAGAGGGCTGCTACATATAATTGCAACAGGCTGTCAGGCCATTGTAGATCACACCTCATGGTACCAGTACCTGCACTGCCTGACAAGTCTTGTCTAGTTTGAAATTTATTTCCTCACCCACATGCTCAATCATGCAGTGGGCAATATATGAAAGATACAGTGGAGAGGGGGAGAGAGAAAGAGAGAGAATACTGAAGAGAGATGTGACCAAGAAACGTATACTGGCTTTAGAGTCTCTCTCAATATGTAGGTATCAAAAATTATGGGATAGGTCAGGGGTCGGCAACCTTTTAGCAGTGGTGTGAAAAGTCTTCATTTATTCACTCTAATTTAAGTTATCGAGTGCCAGTAATACATTAATGTTTTTAGGAGGTGTCTTTCTATGTCTATAATATATAACTAAACTCTTGTTGTATGTAAAAGTAAATAAGGCTTTTAGAATGTTTAAGAAGCTTCATTTAAAATTAAATAAAAAACACACAGCCCCCTGGACTGGTGGCTAGGACCCAGGCAGTGTGAGGGCCACTGAAAATCAGCTTGAGTGCCACCTTTGGCACCCATGCCATAGGTTGCCTACCCCTGGGGTCAGTGATTTCCCTAAGGGGGGGGTGTATACCCCCCCTGAATTTCCTAACAACATCCCCCCCCCCCCGTTTTGTGAACTAGTTACATGCCAACCTGGTGGCTGAACTTTGCGATTTGTCCTCACCCACAACTATTTCCACATTTGGGGACAATATATACCTTCAAGTCAGCGGCACTGCTATGGTACCCGCATGGCCCACAGTATGCCAACTTTTTATTGTTGACTTAGACAACACTTTCTTAGCTCTCGTCCCCTAATGCCCCTACTCTACACTGATGACATCTTCTTTTATCTGGACCCATGAAAAGAAACCCTTGAGTAATTCCACCATGATTTCAACAATTTCCATCCTAATATCAGCCTCAGCCTAGACCAGTCCACAATCGATCCATTTCCTTGACACTACTGTGCTGATAAGTGATGGTCAACATAAACACCATGAAACCCACTGACCACTATACTTATCTACATGCCTCCAGCTTCATCCAGACCGGATCACACGATCCATTGTCTACAGCCAAGCTCTAAGATACTACCGCATTTGCTCCAATCTCTCAGACAGAGACAAACACCTACAAGATCTCTATCAAGCTTCTTAAAACTACAATACCACCTGCTGAGTGAAAAAAGAGATTGACAGAGCCAGAGAGTACCAGAAGTCACTTACTACAAGACAGGCCCAACACAGAAAATAACAGGACGCCTCTAGCCGTCATCTCATAGCCCCCACTAAAACCTCTCCAGCGCATCAGAGATCTACAACCTATCCTGAAAGATTACCGCTCACTTCACAGATCTTGGGAGACAGACCTGTCTCTCTTACAGACAGCCCCCCCAACCTGAAGCAAATACTCACCAGCAACGGCACGCCACAGAACAAAAACACTAACCCAGAAACCTATCCTTGCAACAAAGCCAGATGCCAACTCTGTCCCAATATCTATTCAAGGGACTCCATCATAAACCTAATCACATCAGCCACACCATCAGGGGCTCGTTCACCTGCACATCTACCAATGTGATATATGCCATCATGTGCCAGCATTGGCTCTCTATCATGTACATTGGCCAAACCGGACAGTCTATGCAAAAGAATAAATGGATGCAAATCAGATGTCAAGAATTATAACATTCTAACACCAGTAGGAGAATACTTCAACCTCTCTGGCCATTCAGTTACAGATTTAAAAGTGGCAATTTTGCAACAGAAAAGCTTCAAAAACAGACTCCAAAGAGAAACCGCTGAACTGGAATATGCAAACTAGATACAATCAATTTAGGCTTAAAAAAGACTGGGAATGGCTGAGCCATTACACCCATTGAATCATTTCCCCATGTTAAGTGTCCTCACACCTTCTTGTCAAACCATCTTAAATGGATCATCTTGATTATCACTACAAAAGTTTTTTTCCTCCTGCTGAGAGTAGCTCATCTTAATTAGCCTTTAGAGTTGGTTGGGCAACTCCCACTTTTCATGTTCTCTGTATGTGTATAACCTATCTATCTCCTCACTATATGTTCCATTCTACGCATCCGATGAAGTGGGCTGTAGCCCACAAAAGCTTTTGCTCAAATAAATGTGTTAGTCTAAGGTGCCACAAGTATGCCAGTTCTTTTTGCAGATACAGGCATCACAGCTGCTACTCTGAAACATGCCAATTTAGTGACTGTTGGAAATTTGAATTGAAATTGAAATACACACTTTAAAAGCATATACAGTGTGAATAAAATACATATCTGAAAAAGTATAATAGATTTCAAAGTATGAAATAGACTAGCTTCCTTTATAGTGGTTTTATGACAATGTCAGTGCATTCATTTCGGTGATGTTGGCCAACCTAATAATTTCAAATGATGATTGTTAGCAAAGTCTAAATGAGGTCTCCCTGACAACTAGTGATGAGCTGGAGACTGGGGAAAGGCTTCAGGACCAGATTGTATTACAGTCACCCTAATCTACCTAGATATCAGCAAACAGAGCTGTGTTCTCAAGTGTACTTAGCCTGTGCTGATTGACCTCTGTTGTTTTAGTCGTCTCTTTTCTAAGCTGAAGATTCCCAGTCATTTTAATTTCTCCTCCTGTTTCATACCCCTAATCATTTTAGTTGCCCATTCTGTACCTTTTCCATTTCCAATGTCTCTTTTGGGATGGATGACCAGATCTGCACACAGTATTCAAGGTGTACACATACCATGGATTTATATAGAGGCAATATGATATTTTCTGTCTTCGTATCTATCCCTTTCTTAATGATTCCCAACATTCTGTTTGCTTTTTGGCTGCTGCTGCACATTGAATGGATGTTTTCAGAGAACTATCTACGACTCCAAGATCTTTATTGAGAGAACAGCTAATTCAAACTCCTTCATTTTATATGTATAGTTGAGATTGTTTCAAATGTGCATTACTGCATTTATCAACATTCAATTTCACATGCCATTTTGTTGCCCAGTTACTCAGTTTTGTGAGATCCTTTTGTAGTCTCTCGCAGTCTGCCTGGTACTTAACTATCTTGGGTAGTTTAGTATCTGAAATTTTGTCACCTCACTGTTTACCCATTTTTCAGATAATTTATGAGTATGTGAATAGAACTGGTCACAGTACCGACCCCTCTGGATACCACTATTTATCTCTCTCTATTCTGAAAATGGATAATTTATTCCTACTCTGTTTCCCATATTTTAACCAGTTACTGATCCATGAGAGGACTTTCCTCTTATCCCATGATGGCTTACTTTTCAAAAGTCAATTCAAATTAAATACATTTAAAAAAATATGTATTTTTTAGAAATCTAGACCTGTTATGTGTAACTTGCATCATCATTATGTTAAATTTGCATTATCCTAACAAAACATTTACTTTATTCATATCTCTTTTATATATCTCATTGGCCCTGACACCCCCCCTGTAAATTCGAACACCCTCCTCTAATTTCAGTTCATGGGGAAACTACTGCCTGGGGTAGATTCTCTCTTGCAGCAGAGCTCCACTCAGTGCAGGCAAAGGGGGAGGCATCATGGAGCCAGTTTTGATTTCCAGGTTCTCAGGACCAACCCCAACCATGATGCTATTTAGAGCCACCAGATAGCAGTACATTTTGTGACCAATTTAGGGTCCTAAAAAAAAGTTATATATATATAAATCCCTACAACAGTAGACAATAGGCAGAGCAGAACTCTGCCTTAACCCCTCCCTGTCCCTGATACACCGTATATACCAAGAGCAGGAGACAGAATCACCACTCTGACAATAGCAGTGACTTCCCCTAAGCCAAGGAGATCCTCTGCTGGAAATCTGCAGCCAGTCTCTGGTCCTTTTAAGGCTCCTGAATGCCAGATCAGTGGAGAACCAGACACCATATGAAAATGCCAGGTTTTTCCATTCCCTCCTTTCTGGAGACATCTGACCCCTATTTTTAGCTTACATATATATTGTAACTTTGCATGTCACTTGAAATTATTTGCCTCTAACAAGACACTGACATACCTGACATTTTCCCCACCTTGACTTTTCCTCACTTCTGTATTAACATATTTTGAGGCTGTATCTTCTGACAGATTTCATGTTACAGCAGAGACAATGGATCAATTAATATTTAAACTGGCAAAGCCTTCAGTTTTCACAAAAGCAAGTCCCTTGTGATGTTACAATCCATGTCAAACTTTTCTTTCTAGGAAGGAAGAATGAATGAATTCTTTAAACAATACACTTCACAATTCTGCAGTATGTAAACCCATTTAATCCTCCACGAGTCTGACCTGATTACTAGTCAATGCTTTCTAATTCAACCCCAAAACCAGTGACTGGAGTTTTAAGATTCCAAGTCAATTGCCCTTTCAGATGACTGATTGGCAGTGCACTATTATAAACTTATTCCCAAATTGGTACAGCATATTTTATGTCTCTTTATAACTCCAAATCCCTAGGAAAATGACATTACAATCATACTGGAGGAAGAGCTATGCTGATTTGCTCTTTCACAGAGGAAAGAGGCAGAAAATGCTGAAATGTGAGGAACAGCTGTGTCTGCAGAGAGAGCGCGAGCGCACATGCCTATTGCGGGGAAAGGAGTGCTGTGGGAAAATTTGTCAGAGCACTGAATCTCAGACCAGCAGAGAAGGTCTTTAGAAGAAATGAAATTCCCAAATTCTATGAGATGCTGATTACCTTCTCCAAAAAGTGCTGAGTGCTCTTAATTCTCATTGACTTCAGCACCATGCATGTTTGGGCCCCTCGGAAATTGGTAGGAATCGAATGCTAGTATCAGCAGAAGTCCAGATTGAGGAGGCAAGGCTGTGAGTAACTACAGTTTGAACAAAGCTACTCAAAGACAGAGAAGGTAATACTCAAAAGGAAATGTACACAACAGCTTAAGATGTCTACTTACTTGAGTGCGAATATCAAAAGGTAGAGTTACATCGGTCTATTTTTATTTCCTTGTGCCTACCTTAGCTTGCCCATCATTGAAACCCTGGACAGTTCAAGGCATTGCTCATTCAGTCTCCAATGGCTAGGATGTGCAATTATGCAGGAAGACAAGTCATTGCTCCTTCTCCCCATCCCCATAAAAGAAAAAACAAAAAAAAACACAACATACACACACACACACCCCTTTTAATATTCACATTAGTTTAATGATCTATCCCCCCCCCCAAAAGCGGTGGTGATAAAACTACAAATGGGCTAAATACTACTTGGTGAAACAAGCTGTGATTAGAGTCAGCAAATACTATTGAAAAAAAACAGAGTATCAGGAACCCTTGACACTCTCCCCCCGCTCCCCCATTTACCTGAGATTGAAATGTTTCTAAAAATACCTTAATGTTTTTAAAGTCTGGGAGGTGAAGCTAACAATGGAGCAAAGCTAGCTGGAAATTAATGTCATACAGCAGATATATTTTTCAAAGGATGCAAAATTATGGGGCAAGAGAAAAAATATTTTGCAAGGAAAAACAAATCTAATAAAAAGTAAATTAAAAAGGTTAGTTTAAATTTCTCTTTTGAAGAGAACATTGCCAAAAGTTTCATAAAAAAGACTGTCCCTGCCAGCAGGTATATGGGATCTTGGGGAGCAATTACCACACAGGTGGGGTGCCAATTTTGTCCCTGCCAGCAGGTATATGGGATCTTGGGGAGCAATTACCACACAGGTGGGGTGCCAATTAATTTCTTTATTAAAGGAAAAAGGAAGTGGTGGGAATTTAACAATAAAATACGAAGGGATGGGGTGTATAGGGTGTTTACAATAGACAATGATGGGGGGGGTTCTTATTGAACAGTGTAGGGAGTTCTAACAGTGGGGTACAGTAAGTGGGGTTCAGCACAATGGGATACAGTACAGTCAATAAGCAACTTAACTTTATATAGGAACAATTCTAGATACAGTGTGAAATGCAAAACGTACCAAAAAGAAATGCAAAATAAAATGGTAGCTTCTATATAAAATGGTTAACAATCTTAGATAGAATGTATTAAGTGGTTGGTGGCCTTATATACAATGTAACACAATGGTATTAATGTAAATACAAAGTATATCAGCAATATGGGTGATAAGTGAAATTATGCAATGTAGAAAATTACTGACTTAATTTGTGAGGCTGTGATAGCAAGAGTGTACCTAAAAGCTGGGTTAAGGAACGGGGTGGAGGGGGGAGTGAATGATTAGTGGCAACTGATGAGAGGAGAGTGCGGCTGGAAGCAGCGAGACACTTTGAAGCCCTGCAAGGTAAGGACAACGGGCTAGAGAGAGGTTTTAAGCACACGGGGGGGGAGATATGAGCGGGGGAAAAACAGACAAAGTTATACAGGGGGAGAAACAGCAAGGGGTTTGGGAAGTTCGGTGGCAGCAAGGAGTTGTAACAGAGAGACACGGAGAAGCACACGGGGGGGGGATTGGAGCTGGGGAAAAACAGACAAAGTTATACAGAGGGAGAAGCAGCAAAAACCTTATCTATCTTAACCAACAACTAGGCAAAACAACAAATATCACAATTCTAAGTAAAACTATAACAAGCAACTATACGGAGCAACAGAACAGCAAACTATAACAAGGCAGGTGAAACTTACAAGCTTTACAATCTATAGGGAGCAACAAAGAACAAGGCAGGTGAAACTTACAAGCTCTATAATCTTAACAAACTATAACTTATTAAACTAAAAAACAAAACCTATGGTGCACCTCATGCTATGGGGAAGTTACAGAGGGCAGAGTGGTATGTGCCCAGGGATGGTGGCTGCAGCAGTGGATGCAGCTGCAAGCAGAGAGCCCCGAGGCAAAGCCCACAGGAGCAGAGCTTAGCAGCGGCACAAACTTATTTTTAGCAGCAAAGTGCCGTGGAGTTTAGGAGAGGTTTTAAGACACAGACCAAGGTTTAGCTTGAGTCTGTGTGCTGGGGAGACAGAGCCAGCAGCTAAAATAATAAAATAAAAGTATAGAGAGTTTCACAGAGGGATTCTTACCAGCCCCAAAGGAAGCAGCAGAGGCAAAAGCAGCAAGAACATCAGAAGGCTAGGTACGGTCTCAATAAAGAGGAGATCTCTCAGGCAGCAATTTGTTCTTTGTGGGGGGGGTTCAAAAAACGGGGTTACGCTCAAAAATAAAACGAGAGCGGAGAAAGGACCCCCCAGAACCCCTGGCTGATCAGACCAGGCAGCAATGCAGGAACCTTTCTGATGTTTGTTTTAAAAATGTCTGTTTTTAAAGGCAAACTCAGGCAGTTTCCCGCCAGTACTTTTGATTGGCTCCTCTTGATACAGGGGAGGAGAGGAGGCAGGGAAAAACTGTAGGTGAGCACAGAGACATGTCTGGGCAGAGTCCTGTGCAGTAGGTGACTCAAAAGCACATGAGGCCTATGACTCATGCCCAAGATCTTAAAAACACAATAGGTCTTGCAGCTCTGGACATTGCCTACCCTACACCGAGCCCAGGTTTAACAAGGTGATAACAGGACTAACCCTTTGAACAGGGCAGTGGTCCCACTTAGCACAAGTGGCCATCCCTTTGAGAAGGGCAATGGCTCTTGGTAAACAACTTAACAGTCAGGGAGGGGCGGCCACAGGAGGAGAACAAGAACAAAATGGAGTATGGGGACAGCTGTAAGAAACAAAATGGAATAGGGGGATAGCTGTAACAGACAGACTTATTGAATACGTGTTAAAATTGAAAGGAAAAAGCCTTTGTACATAAGCTAATAAAAAATTTTCCTGAGATACTTAATTTGGTTTTACTACTCTTTTTCTGACACCAACATTTTTTTTTTTTAAAAAAAGCTGCCTTCCATCAAGTTAAATGGTCTGTTGCGTGACAAATCTGCAGGTCTCCTCATAAGTGGATATTTTCAAAGTTCATTTTTCCGGTGTTTGTATAGAAAGGAAAGAAAAGGGAAGATATAAGTGGGAGAAAAGATTAAACATTTCAGTGTTATGTTTCCAGTGTGGTTGGCTCCATAAGCCATTCTCTTTCCAGTCCAACCCCCACAGCCCTCCATTTTACAAGTAACCACACATTTCCATTTTAAAAAAAAATAGAAGCTAAAAATCCGAAGCAGTGAAATCGCTTTTGGCCTGGCTTGCCTGAAAAGCCTGCCTACTGCAGCACAGTGTTGTCAGCAGATTTACTTGGAGTTTCAGACTGTGTGCTTTGCAGACAAACCTAGGGTGAACATGATGTTTGCTTGTGGGGCTTGAACTTTATCTTAAATTCTTTTAGATGACATTCTGGTAACTTTATTGGCCCTTGAAGCACATTGCCCTGTTCTTAAAAAGGGGTCACATTATTCCATTTAGTCATTAGTCTGTTAGGAGCAGTGTGATCCTGACTCAAGCAGCCCAGTGTAGGGGGAATTATGCAGGCTGAGTCATCCTTTGAGACAGAGAAAACCTGCTCCCCGATGTGATATCTGAAAGGTGCAGAAGAGGGGCATTGTGATAGCCCTACCTCTTTCCCAGTGCCTTTTGGGCAATATGTGCCCCTGTGCTGTGCAGTGGGAGCATCAGAAATGGTATAATTCAAAAGATGGTGCTTGGCTTAATGCTGCAGGCCAGATCCTCAACTGGTATAAACCAAGGAAGCTTCTTTGACTTCTGATGTAAACACTCAAGTATGAAAGTTTCTGTTATGCTAGTGTAAAAAACACAAGAAAGAGTGCAAGAACGATCATAGCAAATTCATTTCAGGTCCAAAGAATGTTCTTTAAAAAAAAAACTGTTTATCATCTGGAGCCCCTCACCAGAGCCCTAGCACAGAACCAACTAAATAGGTCAGATGAGGATGGTACCATTACCCTGTGTCAATAACTTTAGTGCTGGCAGAAGACATCCCTGTACTGGAAGCATAAATGTGTGTTGTATATTATATGGCAGTGGTTTTCTTCATTGGCAGAGTCCTAAAAAATTTCAAATGGAGCTGCAGCCCCGTTTGGAAATCTTAGATGTGAACGGACCACAGGTTAAAAACCACTGTTATATGGGTTTGGACAGTGCTTAGCAATATCCCTATAATCCTTGGCACAGAGGCAATTTAATGAGACAAATCAGAGAGTAATGACTGTACAGTGCAAGTAGAATCATGTGCATGCAGGTAGTACTTCATGTAAATGATGAGACTATTTATTTATACTCTGCCCCCAGCCAATAAATCTTACAGTAGCCTATTTATTTATTAAAAAAATGGCAATGGGTAAGGCCTGTATTGACCAGAGAGGAAAATATTTACAAGGGTCTAAAATTCCTTAATTCTATGGAGATGCTTCCTCTCCCTGAAAGTTCAGAGTCCTAATGGATTCTTCAAACCCTCATGCTGACTGAGATGCCATGCTCAGCCAAATAGGGACTAGGAGCAATTCCATGTGATTGTGAAATCAGTCACACTCAACCAAGTATTGTGTACACACCTTCTCACAATCTACCCTTAAGACTTAAAAGTACCAAAGAATTTACTGAGTAATTCTGAGGAGAGTCATTTGTGCCCAATGATGCCGGCTACAGGAAAAAAAAAAAAAAAAAAAAAAAAAGAAGAGGCTAAATTAATCCAGGTGGTTTTTCATCTAGTTGTCTAATTTGCATAAAGTCACTGTTTCAACTAGCAGTCTCATTCCTGCAGGGTACAGCCAGCCAAGGAGGTCTGGGTCTGAGGATGTACAGCTTTAACATGGGAGCCTAAAGGGAGAACTTGAGTTCTTGGGGATCCCCATCTCCAGCTTACTTGTGAAGTTTTGTTTAAGTTTTACTATTTCATCTCATTAGTAAGAATAATCATTCAGATCCTTCAATACTAGTGTAAGAATCATCAGGTTATAACAGTCATCCATCAAGTTTTAATGGCCTGGGACAGTGGCCAGCAACAGATGCTCCAGAGCAACATACAAGAAACTTCATAATGGATATTGTGAGATAGTTCTCTTATGGGTAAGCTTTCTTCCTAATCCCATTAAATTACTAGTTAGACAGTGATGCAAAGCATGAGAGAGTTTCCCATTCTGATTTTCATAGTTAAATTTTTTTCCCCCTCAAATAAAAACATGTCTCCCACTTCCCCCTCCCCCCCCAAAAAACCCCCCCACCATGTCTGGCAACACCAAGACATTCTGAATGTGTTGATTTCCTCTCAATTATTCAGTTAGAAAAAAACAACTAAATCCCATTTTTAAAACCACATGCATTGTTTCAAATGAACTTCATTGTTAAGAAACTCAAGTTTAGAAATGCTCAGAATGGAAACGTGAAGTTCCTTACCACATTTTCAGTATGTTGCTGACCAAACTCTCAGGCCAGGATCTTCTCCCAAAGGCTGTTTCTTTTGTCTCCTTAGGTGAAGAAGAGATGGTAGCAAGAGATCTGTTGGAGTGTTTTGACCCCTCACTTTTACAGTTCAGGTACTGTTTCACATGCATTTTCCTGAGAGTGACCCCCCTTAGATAAAGTTCTTTCCAGCTGAGAGCAAGGATACTGGATGTTTGTTTGGGGTAAGAGGGGGGAAAAAAAGAGGTTTTATGCTGTTTGATAAGATGCAGATCTGTTTGCTCCTGTCCCCCTTCCTTGCCAACAAATGGCCACTTGATAGGCAACGGCCCATCAGCTTTGATGATTCCTGGCTAGAGGTGACAATTTGTCCTTTGTCTTTGAGGAAGAGTTTTACCCACTCCTAGACTTGTCTGGTAAACACACCTCACTCATGATTTCATCTTGTGTTCATACCTTTCATATATAATGTTGCTACATACATGCCACCATGATATTGACCAGCAAGTTTAGTTTTCAAATGACATCTTACATAGCATATTTTGTACAAAGATTATTAAAATAGTGTGTGGGGTGTGAATACAGAGTAGCATTCTGTCACCAGGGCCGTCCTTAGGATTTATGGTGCCCTAGGCGACATTATTAAACTGGTGCCCCTGTGCCTGATCTGCTCTTAGCAACACAAATATAAGCATACAGGACTGGACAACTTGCCACATTCACGTTATTAAAACCAGTTTAACTTAATTAAGCAGCTGTAATGCTGATGCACTAGCACTAAAGTAGCAGTATAGAAAAAATTCTGATTTGATGGAATGATGCAAATAATATTTTTTAAATTTGTCAAAATTTTATTGGAAATTTATCTGAAGAGGTATTGAAACAAAGATTTATTTTTAACTAAAAGCAAACTTTCTGGCTTTTTTGGCTGCAAAATCAGTAATATCATCGTATGACAAAGACAAAGTCGTGTCTTGTTCGATTGCAAGAATAGCAGGACCAGTTAAGCGTTCCTGACTCATTGTAGAGCGGAGATAGTTTTTAATGAGCTTTAGTTTTGAGAAACTCCGTTCTCCTGATGCTACTGTTACAGGAATTGTCAGTAGAATACCAGTGGCAATGTACACTCATTAGAATGTACACTCAGTAGAATGTAGAATTAGAAGTAGAAGTAGAATTAGAATGTACACTCGGTAGAATACGAGTGGCAAAGTCCTGGCCACCGGTCCTGCTCAGGCAACTGCCAGCTGAGTAAATGAAACCCCAGACCGGCAGCAGGCTGAATGGGGCTGGTGACTGGAACCCTAGACAAGGATCCCAGGCCCTGCTCAGCCCGCTGCTGGTTTGGGGTTCTGACCACCAACTCCTGCCAGCGAGGATCCCAGCCGCCAACCCCCCTCAGCCTGCTACCAGCCTGGGATTCTGCTCACCCAGGCTGGCAGGAGGCAGAGTGGGGCCGGAGGCTGGGCTCCTGACTGTCAAGGGGCCAGCAGCCGGAACCCCAGAGTAGCAGTAGACTGAGTGCTGCTGGCACCCCAGACTGGCAGCAGACTGAGCCACTCAACCCCCCACCGGCCCTGCTCAGCCCACCACCAGCCCACTCAGCCCGCTGCCGGCTGAGTGAATGGAACCCCAGACTGACAGCAGGTTGAGTGGTTCAGTCGGCCTGCTCAGCCCGCTGCCAGCCTGGCGTTCCTTGGGGGTCCCCAGGCCAGCAGCAGGTGCTGAGTGGGGTCAGCGGCCGGTATCCCAGCTGGTAATAGGGCAGCAGCTGGAACTCCAGAGCAGTGATGGGCTGAGCCACTCAGCCTGCTGCTGCATACCATCAAAAATCAGCTCACCTGCTACCTTTGGTACATGTGCCATAGGTTGCCGACCCCCTGCTTTACACACTTGTAAGGAGATGTGCATATTACAGCTGGAGGGCTCTTATCAGGAGTAACAGGCTATAGGAAAGTCAGTCAACATTTGTTTCTCTGATGAAAACTGGCCCACTCCCTGCCTCAAACCAAACCTGTCACTAATAATTGTCAACAACTTAATTTTCTGTTTTTGGCTAAGATATTGATTTTTTAAAAAAATATTGAAATTGGATTCAGGATTGTTAGCAAGAATTTTTGGCAAACAGTTGTTAAATGACAATCTAAACAGCAACACAGTACTGCTTTCATGCTTGGCTCACCCCCCCTGCCTGCTGGTCCAACAGCTGCAGTAGACTCCAAAATCCACCTCGTGGGGTGCAGAGTGGCAACAGCAGCAGCAAACCCTCCGGTCGGTCCAATCACATGCCAATGGGCACCACCACCAGCCTTACAGACCATGGTGAATTTAGCACAGCATCTGATCTCAGACAGGTCACCCATGGAGCCACAGCAGCTCATCCTGCCCTGTGCAGCTCCCCCCGGATTGAGTGGATGTGGCGCTGCCAGTTCGGGCGAGAGGCGTCCCCAGCGTAAGGGTGCCAGATCAGTGTCCTTGTTTTATAAGGGCCGAGTTCCCATATTTGGGGCTTTGTTTATATAGGCACCATTACCCCCACCTAGGAGTGACCAGACAGCAAGTGTGAAAAATCAGGACGGGGTGGGGTGGGGAAAAGGAGCCTATTAAGAAAAAGACCCCATATGGGACTGGTCCTTAAAATCAGGACATGCTGGATCTGGGTCACCTAGTGGGTGGAGCACCTAAAATAGGAGTTACCCCTACCCAACCCGTTCTGATTTTTACATATGGGCTAAACCACGTCTGCTGTGAATCCATCCTGGTCACTCGGAATGTGAGTTACTTTCACTTTCACTCCTCAGCAGGCAGGCAGCCAGCCTCCTCCCCCCACCTATCCTCCAGCACCTCACTCAACCCAGCCCTGAGGAGGGGAGGGAGGAGAGAGAGGGGGATGCTCCTGGGGAGAAGGGAGAAAGGAGGGGGTGCTCCGTGGAGTGGGGGGCAGGGGGAGAAGAATGGATGTTATGGGGGACAACAAAGGATACTGGTTCCAGAGCCACAGAGCCTGCCTCACCTCAGCCGGGGGTGGGGGTGGGGCAAAAGAGTCACATTAACTGGTGAGCTCCTTCCCCAACCCCTACCCTTCCCAGAGACCGCAGCAGCAAATCCCCTCCCTCAGACTGTGCAGAATTCTGCTCTCTCTAGGACCCAGCAGCCCTGCTCTTACATGCTCCACTGCTTCCCGTCTGTCTAGGCTCCCGGCAGAGTGGTACGTTACGTGGCTGCCTATTCTGCCTATGGCTAAGGATGGTCCTGTCTGTCACAGTTCCAAATTCTTGTCTTCACTGCATTGTGGGAATGAATTTCATGGCTGAAATGCATGCTGGGTTAAAAAAAAAAGAAGTTGCTATTATCCTCAAACCAGCACTTGAATTGACTCGCCTTCTCCAGTTCTATTTCTCATCCATCTTCAGGAGTTCCCTGAGAGTCTCCTGGTCCTTCCTTCCTCCCATACAATGCCTTCTGCAATCTACAATCTTCCCAATGGATTCCAATTAGTTTGCTGAGAATCTCGTGTACCAGATCACATGAAATTTCTAAGCAGACTAGTGCCATAACCCAGGCAGAAAGGCTGCTTCATCTGTTGGACCCTGAAGCTTTAGTAATCACTCTCCTCAGTGTGCCTTGTACAAGTCTGTCTGAAACATTACAAAAACATTGAGGATCAGCTCAGAAATCGGACTGAGATGCTGTCTCGTTTTTACTTCAACCAAGCCAATTTACAAAAACCTCAAACATGTCATACTTTGAAAAATTCTCACTGATTATAATCACTATTTTGCCAACTTCTGTAATTTTACTGCAAGTCTCAGGATACTTGTGTTTTATCTAAAGCCACAGCTTCTGGAGAAAAGTGATTACAAGAGAACTGCAGCTTTTGGGGTCCCCCACCCACAAAAAAAGGTTCTAGCCCTTATGATTGTGGAGAAAAACATGGAAATGTGACTTAAGTTTATCCTAAAGGCTAAAAACCCTGAAAGAAACAGAACCCCAAATGAGATTTAGAAACCACTCAATTTGATGCCTGACTCATGATTTTTGAGCATATAGAATTGGTAATACTGATAATACTATCTGAGCAAAAAAAAGTTTAACAAATTTGTTTCCCTGTAGTTTTTACATTGACTATGTTGCCTCTGCTGTAGATCTGCATGAAGGTGCTGGATTGCAGACAGAGTATTCTTAAAAGAATAAATACACATTATTGCCTCCTGTTTCCAACTGATCCCAACACCCATACAGTTTAGGGAAATGTTCTCTCGTGGGTGCAAGAGCCCTGCCTCTGCCATAAAAGAATTCAAGTTGAACTTTCAGATGATTCTTAGGTAAGTGTAGCATCAAATTCATGGGTCTCACCGCCACTATTCATTTTACTGGAATGTCAGTTTTGAAGCATCTTTAAATGTCACTTGTAATCATTTTACTTGTGACTGTTATAACCAATAGGGCAATTTCCTTCAATATCACTGAAAAAAAGAAAACAGAAAGAAAAAAAAAAAAAAAAAACACACCACACCTTACCTCAGCTGGGATTGTATATATCCTCTCTAGGCGGAAGAAGCAATGCAAGGCCTGGTTGTTCAAAAACTATATTGAAGATGTGCAAGACAAGTGCACTTCCTGGGGAATACCTAGAGAGATTAATGCATATGCTTCACTTCCATTTATGCAAAACCCAAGCCTTTTGAAGCTACATCCTGAGGAATGGGTTATTTTCTGCTGACCAACTGGTCCCAGAGACTGGAGTTCAAAGGCTTGAGCCTGAGAAACCACTGAACTTCCCAGCCTGGGGTCTGGTTCCAAGTCTGCAACAGTTATGAATTTGTAATCACAGGGAAAAATCTAGCTACAGGTTTTGAAGGATTGACACCTACTAGACCCAGAGGCTAAAGGCTTAGGGAGGGCGCCGATCTCAGGTAAGCTTTTTAGCATGTGCTTTGGTTTGAATGTTTTGCCTAATGCAGTTACCTTAAGAACAAATGTGCTCGTCACAAAAGCTGTGTAGCAACTTGTATCTGCAAGCAATATATTGTAGCTTCTAGAGAAAAAGCAAAGCACAGATACTAACTAGTAGACAGGGCCGGCTTTATGAACTGCAGGGCCCGATTCGAATACCCAGCAGCGGTCCGGGGCTTTGGTGGCACTTTGGCAGCGGGGGGTCCATGCCGGGTCTTCAATGGCACTGAAGGACCCCCGCTGCCACAATGCCACTGAAGACCCCTGGAGTGGACCACTGCTGGGTGAATAAAAAAAAAAAAAAGTTAAAAAAGCACCTAAGGCGCAGGGCCTGATTCTGGGAAACTGGGGGAATCGGCCTAAAGCCAGCCCTGCCAGTAGATAGCCCCAGCAGGCCAATCTACTAATGAAGGCAGGGAATTCTGTATAGTTAAAGACTTCACCCAAGAGAGGTGAGGACTGGGCACTGGAAAGCTTTAAATGGATGATCTTGAAGGAGCATGAGGGGAAATACCTTGACCTTGAAACTGTGACAGTTGTATCAAAAATATCCAATGTGTTTATCCAGGGTACATGGATGTACCTGCCACATCTGACATATTCATCTGAAGTTAGGTTCCATAGGGATAAGGCTGCAAGATTTAATAAAAAATTGAATGCTCAATTTAAAAAATATCGAATCAAGACGCTTACTAATGATCTTCCAAAGTTAAGCTAAACATGGTGTTTAGTAGAGCTGATATGACTTTCCTTTGGAAAGTCATTCTGATGGAAGATTCTCAATTTGCTTGGGAAAATGTTGATTTTCTGCTGGAAAGTCATTCCTAGCTCCCCCACGCCTTGGCAGCCTCCCTGGTGGTTGGTCCCAGTGCTGGGGTCTTCAGAGCTTCCTGGCTCCTTAGCAGTTCCTGAACTGGAGCTCCCAAGCTGCCTGATGAGCTGCTGTGGCATTGGGCAGCTCAGGGAACCTTGGAAACATTTCAGAAGGTCAAAATGAGATTAACTTTCTGAAAAAGGAGTTATTTTTCAGAAGTCTAACAGAATGGGAATTCCAGTTTCCAGCCAGCACTAGTATGTACACTGATATCAGCACAAAGTGTGGGATTCTTGTGGAGCATGTTGCTGGTCATGGGATTAAGTGTATTTTCTATACAACTTAGTCCAGCCATAGCAGTTCAGCTTAATGAACACACATTTTTGAAAGACTTCTGTCTTACAATTGTATTTAAGACTCTTCAAAGCAGTCTAAAAATATGCCTTTTTCCTCCATTCCATCCCCATCACTCAGGAATTTTTTTTGCTGGTTTTGAATAAACCTACAGCAGACATTACACAATTTTTGGGGAATTCCCGAAGAACCATTACAGCATAGGCAATTGCTGAGTAAACCTCTCCAAAATATTTCAGCACACACAGTGTCACAATCCTGACCTACCTGTCTCGTGTAGATCCTGGCTGCTCTTTCCTTCTAGACTGTCATTCTTGTTCTAAGATCCTGTAGATACAGATAATATTTTCAACATATTAACTCATTAAAGCTGCTATTGTAATCAAACTATGGGGGCAAGGACAAAACACAAAACCGTAGTGACTATACATTTGTCCTTGCACATGTCTGTGCTCTACCTACCACCCCACCATTGTCCCCATCTAAACCCCAGAAACACGTCTGAAGGCAAGTAAGCCCCACTCTTCAGATGTACTAGCCAAGCATACACCTCAGACTGTGGCATGGCCTTGTACCCATGCCAGTGTGCAGAGTGGATGGGAGTCAGAGGTGTGTACCAGGTCTTGAGTTTTAGTTCTCCACCCTACTCCCACAAAGCAATGAATGCTTTTTTGCTTAACCCTTACCAGCTGCCTGTCCCAATTTTTATCTGTAGTAACAAGCTGAGCTGACTGAATCAGAACAGCCTTCCACTGCACTCTTTACAGTGTGATACAGGTGAACATCGATCTGAGAGCAGCCGCCCAGCCCACTGACCAGACCTAGGTCTGCATCAATGTGTGGTCAGAGTACATGGTCCATGATTTTGCCTAGAGCAGCAGGAACAGACATGTACTGAGAATGTTCACAGAGCAGGCAGGTATTGAGTGGACTGGGGCCTAATGCCAGGAATGCATCAAGCAGCTGAAGCTCCTCTGCAGGAGGGCAAAACAAGACTCCAAACAATTGCTTCAGAGGGCCCATTGTACATGCTTCAATAAGTTTGAACAGGTGCTGTCAAGAGCTCCCAGCCTGAAGTGCCTCACAATCCTCTCCTCAACCTCATTGAGGATGCCAATGTGGGCCAGAGAAAGGAGGCAGTGGTGCCATAGATGATGCCCAGGAAGACCTGGAGGATGAGGCGCATGTGATTCTGCATATCTACCTGGAGAAGCCAGTTGAGGAAGCTCCTCTTTATGAGCCCCGGGAGAACTCAAAGCTGGTAAGTTACAGTGTTCCCTCTTGGTCCAGTTCTACATTTTAACCCTACCCCCCATTCCTCTTCAAAAACACTTAAATGGTCCCCAGTCAAGACCTGGCTATAAATCAATTGTATTTACTTCTGATTTTATGCCTTTGGCCTAAGCTATAAAATAAGTTAACAGTCATTGCGCCTTGTGTCTATGCATTTCTCAGCCAGCATACAGGCTCCAATGGTCAGGGCCAATCAGACTACTGGAAGGGAGGTGGGAGGTTAGAAAGGTCCTGGTTGGGGAAGGTACAGTTATGGTGCTGATCTGTGTCTGTTACAGCTATCCCCCTATTCCATTTTGTTTCTTACAGCTGTCCCCATACTCCATTTTGTTTTTGTTCTCCTGTGGCCTCCCCTCCCTGGCTGTTAAGTTGTTTACCAGGGCCACTGCCCTTCTCAAAGGGAGCGCCACTTGTGCTAGTGGGCCACTGTGCCCTTGTTCATATGCTGGTGAGTCCTGTTTATCCGACTCTCTGTTAAGACGGTGGGTCTCGCTCTGGAGTCTACTTGGATAGGGTTTTTTTGGTTTTTGAGGGGTGGGGTTGAAAGAGTGGCGCCAGCTATGGCACAGAATGCTGTGGCAAGACCGTGTGTGTCGTTTTTAAGCTCCTTGTGCATGAGGTCGATACGGCCTCATGTCAGCTTATGAGTCACCTACTGCGGCGAGGACATGCTGGCTCCGACATGGGTAGCTCTTTGCTCACCTACGGTAGTGTGGTCACCTGGCCCCCGTGCGTCCCGCTGCCCGGTGTGGAGCACTAACGAGGGACAGCCTACGGAAGATCCTGGCGGGCGAATGCCTGAGATATTGCCTTTCTTATCAAAGCCAGATCATGTTGTTACAACAAATCTAAGATCAGAAAGGTTCACTGCATGCTCGCCTGAGTCTCGAGACTCATGTTCCAGTCGGTTCCTGATCCTTACTGGCCGCGCTCTTCAGTTTTGTGACTTTCTCTATGATGCATACCCCACATTTTTTCACCCCCCCTCCGAGAACGAATTGTGCGTCGTGAGCTTTCCTGATTATTGTGAGACTGCATAATCCTCACTTCTGATAGTTCTGTGCTAGCTTTCGCCTCTGCACTTCCTTCTGCGGGGGCCTGGTAAGAATCCCTCATGTGGAAATTCTCTATCTAACTGTTCTATCTCTCTAGCTGCTGGCTCTGTACGTCCCGCACATCAGAACTCAACATCTCATACACTCTTGTTTCTGTGCCGTCTTTCAAATCCGGCTCGAACTCTAATAGCCAGCACTTGTGCTTGTATTCAATGTCATAAGTTTGGTGTCTGCTACTAGCTGTGACTCTGGCTAATGCTTGATGCTACTGTAGCGCGCGTGTTGACTGGTTCTCTCGCTCTCTCAAACGGGACTCTCGGCTCTGCAAGCTGTGGGCGACTGTGCAGTCCCACTATTCCCTTGGTGTACATCTTCATATGGACTACTGCCCTATTCTAACTTCCCCATAGATACGTGCACCAATACGTTGTTTTTTAGTTTAATAGTCATATGTTTGTTAAGCATATCATAGATTTGTTAGGTGTCGACCTTCGACCTCAAATCAGACTTCTCAACATTCCTGAATAGCAACTGTTAAAATCGCCATGGTTCTCAGACCGTTCTTACAACCCATGAGGAGAGGCAGAGGCTACTAATGTAAGATGCATGTACTATGGTTTTAAAAACTCAATTTTCATAGTGTTCAAGGTTGAGTGGGAATGGTAGCCCATGGAAGGAACTATGTTGCCAGTTTGCAATTCTTTAGATCTGACCAACATTTGGATAACAAAGTGATCTCAAAGGTCAAGAATGAAAGAGGTTACTTTTCCAGTCCTGTGAAGGAGATTAGCAATCTGTCAGACTGATGCTTCTGCTAATTGGTCACCTGCTCATCTTACTGCATGAAGGAATTTGGTCACCTTTGAAGGTTAGACCAAGCATATTAGCATTGCTTTTAAATCTCAAGACCCAGGTGAGTTTCCTGAACACCATACCTTGTGAAAGTATGCTTACAGACTAGATGGCAACTCACTGGGTATTGACTAAATTCTCAGCTAGCATAACAGCTCCATGCAAATGAAGAGATGACATCACTCCTCACCCCTGCACCTGCAGCATCACCAGAAAACCCATTCCTTTGCCTGTTCCAACACAGTGAATGGGCAGATAAGACACACACTGCAACTCGACTTGTTCCTAAAGTTTCAGATTGTCCCGCAGCAGGTATATGGGATCTGGGAGCAATTACCACACAGTGGGGTGCCAATTAATTCTTTATTAAAGGAAAAAGGAGTGGTGGGAATTAAACAAATACAAAGGGATGGGTGTATAGGGTGTTACAATAGACAATATTGGGGGGGTTCTTATGACATGTGGGAGTTTACATGGGTACAGTAAGTGGGGTTCGCACAATGGGATACAGTATTCAAAACAACTCAACTTATATAGGAACATTCTAGATACAATGGAAATGCAAAACGTGCAAAAGAAATGCAAAATAAAATGCTTCTTCTATATAAATGGTAACAATCTTAGATAGAATGTAAGTGGTTTGTGGCCTTATATACAATGTAACACATGTATTAATGAAATACAAAGTATATCAGCATATGGGTGATAAGTGAAATTATGCAATGTAGAAATTACTGACTTAATTTGTGAGGCTGTGATAGGAAGTGTACCTAAAGCTGGTTAGGAACAGGAGAAGGGCGGGGGAGTGATAATTAGTGGAACTGATGAGAAGGAGTGCGGCTGGAAGCAGCGAGACACTGTGAGCCCGCAAGTAAGGACAACGGTAGAGAGAGGTTTTAAGCGGGGGGGGAGATATGAGCGGGGGAAAACAGACAAAGTTATACGGGGAGAAACAGCAAGGGGTTGGGAAGTTCGGTGCCGCAAGGAGTTGTAAAAGAGAGACAGGGAGAAGCAACGGGGGGATTGGAGCGGGGGAAACAGACAAAGTTATTACGGGAGAAAAGCAACAAAAACCTTATCTATCTTAACCAACAACTAGGCAAAACAACAAATATCACAATTCTAAGCAAACTATAACAAGCAACTATACGGAGCAACAGAACAGCAAACATATAGCAAGGAAGTGAACTTACAAGGCTTTACAATCTATACGGAGCAACAAAGAACAAGGCAGGTGAAACTTACAAGATCTATAATCTTAAAAAAATATAACTTATTAAATAAAAACAAAACCTATGTGACCGTATTGCTATGGGGACGTTAGAGGGCAGAGGATTGGCCGGAGGCGCGCACAGCGCCCCAAGCCGACACCCCATTGTTAGTGTTGCTCCGTATAGATGTAAGCTGTAAGTTTCACCCTTCCTTGCTATAGTTTTGCTGTTCTGATTGCTCCGTGTATAGTGCTTGTTATAGGTTTGCTTAGATTGTGGATATTTGTTGATTTTGCCTAGTTGTTTGGTTAGATAGATAAGGTTTTGTTGCTTCTCCTCTGTATAACTTTGTTGTTTTTTCCCCGCTCATCCCCCGTGTGCTTCTCCCGTCTCTCTTTTACAACTCCTTGCTTCCACCGAACTTCCCAAACCCCTTGCTGTTTCTCCCCCTGTATAACTTTGGTCTGTTTTATCCCCCGCTCATTATCTCCCCCCCCTCCCCCCCGCTATTAAAACCTCTCTCTAGCCCGTTGTCCTTGACCTGCAGGGCTCAAAGTGTCTCGCTGCTTCCAGCCGCCACCTCTCTCATCAGTTGCCACTAATTATTTCACTCCCCGCCCCTTCTCCTGTCCTGTACCCGCTTTTAGGTACACTCTTGCTATACAGCCTCACAAATAAGTCGTAATTTTCCCTACATTGCATAATTTCACTTCATCACCCATAGTGCTGATATACTTTGTATTTACATGTAATACCATTGTTTACATGATATAAGCCACCAACCACTTAATACATTCTATCTAAGATTGTTAACCATTTGAATAGAAAGCAAGCATTTATTTTGCATTTCTTTTTTGGCACGTTTTGCATTTCACATTGTATCTAGAATTGTTCCTAATATAAAGTTGAGCTTGCTTATGGACTACTGTATCCCATTGTGCTGGAACCCCACCTACTGTACCCCACTTGTAGAACTCCCTACACTGTTCAAAAGAACCCACCCCATCCTTGTCTATTGTAAACACCCTATACACCCCATCCCTTTGTATTTTATTGTTAAATTCCCACCACTTCCTTTTTCCTTTAATAAAGAAATTAATTGGCACCCCACCTGTGTGGTAATTGCTCCCCAAGATCCCATATACCTGCTGGCAGGGACAATCTGAAACTTTAGGGAACCAAGTAGAGTTGCAGTGTGTGTCTTATCCTGCCCATTTCACTGTTGTTGGACAGGCAAAGGAATGGGTTTTTCTGGTGATGCTGCAGGTGCAGGGGTGAGGAGTGATGTTCATCTCTTCATTTGCATGGATGCTGTATATGCTAGCTGAGAATTTAGTCAATACCCAGTTGAGTTGCCATCTAGTCCTGTAAGCATACTTCAACAAGTGTATGGTGTTCAGGAACTCCACCTGGGTCTTGAGATTTAAAAGCAATGCTAATATGCTTGGTCTACCTTCAAAGGTGACCAAATTCCTTCATGCAGTAAGATGTAGCAGGGTGACCATTAGCAGAAGCATCAGTCTGACAGATTGCTAAATCTCCTTCACAGGACTGGAAAAGTAACCTCTTTCATTCTTGGACCTTTGAGATCACTTTGTTATCCAAATGTTGGTCAGTCTAAAGAATTGCAAACTGGCAACATAGTTCCTTCCATGGGCTACCATTCCCACTCAACCTTGAAACACTATGAAAATTGAGTTTTTAAAAACATTAGTACATGCATCTTACCATTAGTAGCCTCTGCCTCTTCCTCATGGGTTGTAAGAACTGTCTGAGAACCATGGCTGATTTAACAGTTGCATTCATGGAATGTTGAGAAAGTACTGATATTGTGGCTTTCCACCTCAAAGTTGTTTCATGTAAAGGGTTTTCAGCTTCTTCCAAAAGAAGAAAAAAAATACTATCCTTGGCTTTGAGAGAGAAAACCATACGGCTAGGAGCATCACTCCAGAGCCAGTAGAGACAGACAGAAACAGACCTTGGCACAGACAGGAGGCATCAAAAGAAGTTTGACTGCTCAGAGCATGGGAGGCTTGAGTTCTTCAGCAGGATGAGACTGATGAACTGGTTCATTGAACAAGAGACACACCGTAGGCAATGGGAGCCTGCCCTAATGGAAAGGCTGATGGAACTGATGGCCAAGCAAGTTTTGGAGGGTTCCTGCTGTTGTAGTCACACCACTTCTACGCTCCCACCACAACCTCCTTCAGTTGTCTCCCGGGTTCTGCTGAGGCAGAGGAGCCCACCCTTCCTTCGCCCCCTCTTCCCACCCACCCTCACCTCAAGTGACCAGGAGCACCCGTCAGGACTCCCAGAACCACACCCTCCACTGGCACCTAAAACTCCTCAAAAGCCCCCCCCCCCCCAAGTGTCCAGGAGGGGAATGATTAGCTGGTGGGAGTTCCTGAAGCCCATTAAGTGCCCACCCTCCAATCCCTGTGCAAGAGATGTCCCCAGTTGTATCGAAGAACAGCTGGCCTCCATTGTTTCCCCTCTTTTTGGTTGGGGGAGGGCAAGGACACAGGTGCCAAGACTAACATAGTCACAGGTTCAGTCTTATATTTTGTTGGTTTTTATTTCCTCTTAAAATATTTCAAATAGACATTCCATATACTACTTTTAACAAAAACATTAGTTTGACTGTAGGATGAAGGAAAACAAAAAAAAGTTTGGTTCAGACTGTCCTTGAATGATTTGCACACCATTCCAATTTATGTACTAACATCTGGTGCCATTGTATTGCAAACACTTCTCTACCTGCCCCAGCCCCAGGTTAGGAAATATCTGAATTTCCGAGGATACATGGGGGCGGGTTATGTGCTTGCAGAAAGCACTGCTATTCTAAAAGCAGAACTGCTCAGCACAGAAAAGAGATCAATAAAAGATGTTTATGGCTTGGTTCACAAGCAGAAAAATCCCACCTGTGAGTCAAACTGTCAGGGTTCCCTCCCCACTTTGAACTGTGGGGTACAGATATGGGGACCTGCATGAAGACCCTCCAAGCTTATTTCTACCATCTTAGGTTAAAAACACCCCTATTCCTTGGATTAGGAAACGCTGCCATTGTCAGATGCTACCAATGTGGTGCTCTGCTCAGTTCAATGTTGATATCACTCAGCTGCATGCGTGTTCCCTCTGTGTACTGTCCCAGCTCTTCGAAGATAGCTGACACAGCAGACCCGAAGAGAACCCCTAATGATCACACAGTCTAGTAAGGTACGAAGGCATGTCGGCCAGGTTTATTGCCGTATTGAGCACAATAATAGTTCCCTGTAGATTTCTTAGTCTAACTCAGGGCATACTATAAACGTGCGACCCCGGTCAATGGGCTCAGCTCAGTCAGTGGCGGGACTTTCCACTGCCCCCTCGGCTGGGCAAAGACACCACCCCAGGGATGCATTCTTACACACAGGTACAAAAAAGTTACACATCACTCCTGACGTATGAGGTGCAACCCTTCTACGTAGCAAGGTACAACTCCTCTACGTAGTAAGGTGCCGCCTCACCTTGTATATGTTGGTTCGAACAAGACAACTCTATCCATCATATTACCCTTTTGCCCCTGTCATTGGGATGGGTTAGCCTGTTCCTTGTTATCTGTGTGGAGTGTACAAGTATGCGGATGTTCTGATATCTGGTGTCCAGTACCTTTTAGGTATGTCTCTTTCTGCAGCATCAGCCCTTTCCTTGCCAGCTTCTGTGAGCAGGCTCTATACAGAGCAGGCTCTGCCTCTGGCTCACAGCTTAACTTTGCTTTATGTTAGCAAAGTCCTGACCATTACTTTAGTTCAGGCCTTAGGCCTCATACCAGGCCTCTGATACCAAGGTGTATATCTTAGGGCCTCCTCTTACTACAGCTGCCACCACCAAGTGATTTAAACAAAACATTTAGGGAGGGCCACTTGGAGCCCCCTCCCCGCCCCCAAGGCTCTATACCCCTTTTCCTGGGCAGGCTTGAGAATAATCCTCCAAAACCCTACACCCCCTTTCCTGGGGAAGCTTGAGAATAATATACTCACAAATTGGTACAGTGAACACAGACCCAAACCTTTGGATCTTAAAACAATAAAAAAAACCCACCACAATCAGGTTCTTTCCTTTACCTTTTCTTAAAAGAATTTTAATTAATCAATCACCTCTAAAATTGAGATGGTAAGTACCTTACAGAATAAACAAAAGACTCAAGATCTCCCCTCTAGGCAAAACCTTAAAGTTACAAACCCAGGAATACACCTCCCTGCTCCTACAAAGGAAAATCACAAGCCAAAAGTAAAAGTAAGCTAATGCATTCCCTTATTATTATTTACTAATTATAATTGAGTTGGATTGCTTGCCTTCTTGATCTGTCTCCGGCAAACAGACAGACAAAGAATAGACAAAACAAAGCCTTTTCCCCCCCTTCCCCAGATTTGAAAGTATCTTGTCTCCTTATTGGTCTGGTGCCAGCTAGGTTACCTGAGCTTCTTAACTCTTTACAGGTAAAAGGATTGTGCCTCTGGCCAGGAGGGATTTTATAGTACTGTATACAGCAAGGTGGTTACCCTTCTCTTTATATTTATGATGCAAACCTACACAAATCACCCCAACAGTGGGCTTTTGAACCCCCAAATGGTTTGCAACTGAATAGCTGTCTTGTGTTGCTAGCTTCCACAGGGCAATAGTCACCAATTTCTGCATCAGTACTGCTGCCCTGAATCAAATGTTTTGCCACTGGAGGTTTGGTGCAAGTTCACCACACAGCTCCATGAAAGTCTGTTTCCTCATTTAGAAGCTCTGAAAACTGCTGGTCATCCCAAGTTTCCAAAATCATGGTAGACAAATTGTCATTCCCGCTTAAGGTCAGCTGTCTTTGGTCTCAGAAAGGTTGGCGAGTTCCGGGATGGAATTTGGGCAGATCACTTACTCTACTGCATAAAATATTTTGTCCTGCAATAAGGAGCAGAACTACATCATCTTCCAATTGCTCCTTGTCTTCCACCTAGTTTGGCAAGAGGGGTAGCTGAGCAGGAACTGCTACCAGCAAGTGGATGAAGGTGGGAGACAGTATCAACGTGACAAGTAGAGGTTCCTAGAGGATCTCCCATGATGCACAGAACCTGGGGTACCACCCCTGACATTGTAGCACTAGTGTTGCTTAACAGCAGCAGTGTTGTCATTGAGGTGGTGTGTACACTGTTATATGCTCATCCAGCACAGCTTATGTAGCTAGACCACATATGCTAGTGTGTGCATGATCTAGTAACTGAATATGCTCAATGTAGATATAGCCTAAAAAAAGTTATTTCCCAGGCTTTTGCAGCTGGTATCTTTTCCAACCCAAATATATAGCTTAGCCCAATAATGTTATTGAAACTCTATTAAAGTTTGTGTTTTGTCAAAACAAAACATTCTCACACGTAGTCTGCTTTATGCAGAAGTGTGAGGTTTTGTTTCTTGGCCAAGAAATAAAATCTTCTGGTTGAAAAGTGAAGGTTTCAGAGGATATAAAAGTCAAATTTTCTGCAATAAAAATTCCAACCACCTTGATTGGCTGTTATTCGGAAGAAGCCAAATCCTGAGGCCCTTAGTTTTTACTCAGTCCTTGATCAAGAAAGTTCCAGTTGATGTCAATGGGTGTTTGAGACTATTATCTTCAATAAACGAGGCTCTGTCCATGTTCAGGCACATAAACAAGTGACCCAAGTCCCAAGTATCTAACAGCCCCCAGGGAGTTCAATGGCTTGTGTCAAGAGCGCAGGATTTGGGTCCATACTTTTGGATTTCAATGTGATTTAGATGCCCAACACACTTTAGATTCTTTTGAAAATCCCAATAAGTTGAGATTACTCATCATTATACTTTAAGTGCTCACAACATGTTTGATATGGCAATAATACACAACTGTCTGCAGAATTCCTAGCCTGGAATACAATCTAGGGGCAAGACACAGACATCCTGAAGAAGAAAGTTACCTTAGAATGTCATTTAACCCCTTTCTAATTATATATATATATATATTTCTTTCACCTCTCCTCTGCCCCCATTTGAAAGTCTCAGAATCAATGAGTTTTCAGGGGAGGGGACTAGATCTTGAATGAGGAGAAGTGAGGAGCCCAGCACAGTAAGCATGGAGAGCATTAAGTGGAATGTAACAAATGCATGCACCTTGTGCTAA
Source organism: Chelonoidis abingdonii (assembly GCF_003597395.2). Lineage (NCBI taxonomy): Eukaryota > Metazoa > Chordata > Testudines > Testudinidae > Chelonoidis > Chelonoidis abingdonii. The sequence continues at coordinate 84,132,543 of NC_133774.1, read as the reverse complement.
CTCTCTGCATAGAGGTAAATTTCTACATATAGGGGAAGTCTGGAAGATAGTGAAAAGCACAGAGTCAGAGAAGGAACCAAAAGTCAGCATAGACACTGATGGAAAACCAGTGTGTCTCAACCTTTCCAGACTACTGTACCCCTTTGAGGAGTCTGATTTATCTTGCACACCCAAAAGCTTCACCTCACTTAAAGACTACTTGCTTACAAAATCAGACATAAAAATACAAAGTAGTATCACGGCACATTACTGAAAAATTGCTCTCTCATTTTTACCATATAATTAGAAAGTCAATTAGAATATAAATATTGTACTTACATTTCTGTGTATAGTATATAGAACACTAAAATTTCATACAGACATTGACTTGTTTATAGTTTGTACTGACTTTGCTAGTACTTTTTATGTAGCCTGTTGTAAAGCTAGACAAATACCTTGAGCTGATGTATCCCCTGGAAGCCCTCAACCTGGGGTATGCAGAGAACCACTTCTCCAGTACTCCCCTACAACACAGATCATTTTTAATATCAGCACATACTGTAGAATCTGTTCCCTACTATACACAAATTGCATAATTCATGTGAACCAACTGGGACAATTTTTTGCATTAACAGAGGCCTTATTTAGCAAACTTTCTGGATTGATTCACTTAGTTTTGGAAGCCTTATTCTAGGCTAATAAATACAACTTTCATAAAAGTCTTGGCTAAAGTTATGTAATAATGAGTTTAGTCCTAACAGCTAAAAGGATTCATTCTTACAATGAGGTCAGTAAAATGAAGGAGCTTATGTCGTAGGACTGGATGGCTGCATTCCAGACCAAACAGTTTATAAATGGTTCTAGTCTGGCTTTGGTCTGTTCTTCCCATCTGCACCTGCTGAAAGATGCATTGAGGTATAGTATACAACTCTAATACTCCATGTACTCTTAGAGAATCCTGCAATTCACAAGAATTTATAAAACTAATCTGTTCTTTAGGAAACAAGCCAACTATTTGACTCTTATGGAGATGCACATTTGTGTTAGCATATGATTTGTTCCATTGTGTTTGTTATATAGAGGTGATATTTTAACTAGTGGAAGGTTTAGAATGCCTCTGCATGTTCTGAAATGTAGTTATTAGAAATGGATATTCAGTGATATGATGGCTAGTGAAAAGCAGGAAGCAGGAAACAGGAGATCAGGCTCCTAAATACACAACTTGAAACAGCCACTTTACCTAAAATTTCTAAACAGTAGAGACATGCATCTGACAAAGTGGGTATTCACCCACGAAAGCTTATGATCCAGTACATCTGCTAGTCTATAAGATGCCACAGGACACTGTCGCTTTTTACAGATCCAGACTAGCATGGCTACCCCTCTGATAATGGAGGGAAAGAGGATTTTCAAAGGCCCAGATGAGAGTTCAACTCCCATTGAATTTCAGGGGAATATAGATGCCTAGTTCCCTAAAGCTCCTTGTATCAGCTTTGAATTTTCAGCTTTTCTATTTTAATATTCTATTCAGTTATCCATGGATAGATATGTTAGTGTATCCTTTCATATGCTGCTCCCCCAAAAAGTAAAAAAAAACAACAACCCCACCCACCCACCACCAAAATGTGTCAGCACTAACTTTTGGCCCAAAACTAGCTAATACTTAGAATATACAAGTTATATTCACGTAACTCCACTGACTAAGACAGACCAAAAACTACTTTTGTGGTTAAATTATTCACATGTTCACAGTTGAGTCCTTTAGGGGCAATAATAATTCTTTGCACTTCTATTGGACCCGAAAGCACCTTTGTGCAAGTTTAATTACTGTAGGAAGACAAACTAAAGCTCAGAGAGTTTAGGTGTTTTGCTGCACATTTTATTGTCTTTCTGAGAGCTGGGGGTAGAATCCAGCCTGTAACTCCTTGAGCCACACCATTACCCCCTGTTTTGGTTAGAAAGGATACTGTACTGAAGTACTAAATTATTAAAATACATGTAAATTATAACAATTTATATGTATTTTAAGAGGTTTAGTTTCACTTTGGAAGTAGGATCTTTCCTTGGAGGCCAGTTAAAGAAATATCAAGCTTTGCATTTCTAATACACAACAAATTGAGCCTAGTGGTATGAAGCATCCTCTTCAGTCTGAGGCTGTGTTTTTCCACCTACAGTGATGCAAGCTGGCAGATGACCTCATGACAACACAGATGAAAGTGAATCAAATAGAGGTAGTGCCAATACATTGATGGAGGCAACCATGGCTGTAGACAAATGTTTTCATGTCTGGCTTTAAAACAAAAAACAAAACAAAAAAAAAATTTTTTTGGTAGTTTTCAGCTTCAAGTTGACAGAGCAGAAACATGGATTTCCTTAACAGAGCTGTTTCTTGGAAGACTGATTAGGAAGTGAGTATACCTCCAGACAGAACTTAATACTTTTTTTTGGACAAATATCCTATTCCAGAAAGTTTCATTTGAATGTCACTCTAAATAGCAGTTTGAAAAATAACTTGGTTTTCTGTGAGGATAGTCAGTGTTTAATAAACTCTGGCAGAAAGCAAGCAAGCAGCAAGAGGACAGTTTTGGCTCCATTTCTTTCTACTTTGCACTTCCCCAGAGGAGCAAAGCCAAATTAACATATTCCCGCCTGTCTTGATTCTTACATTCTTGCATTCTCAAATGCAGCTGCACTCCAACCTTTGTTCGTTACAAGAGCAAGGGTCAGCCACCAGAGAGCCATAGGAGCTGCTTGTAAGTTAGAGTTACCCTCTGGCCGCTCTTTCACAGGCTTGGTACCAGGGAGAGCCTTAGGGAAAATGCACCGTGGGCAAACTAGCATTTTGGCACCCCTGGCCCCTGTGTGGGGATGCCCTCCACTTGCCCACTCCCCCCTCCTTCACACACATGGGGAAGCTGACCTGTATGTATGGAGCAGCTGGCATTGCTGCTTGCATACACACCTCCCTCCTGCCTCTAACGCTGCTCCTCCACACACTCTTAAAGGGCTGGGGTGGGGTGGGGTGGAGGGGAGAGCGAGGCGTGATGTCAGGGATCCTTGCATCCACTTCTCTAGTTGGGCTGTGTGAGGGGAGGGCAGGAGCAGCAGCTGCTCATGATGCTTGCCTCACAAACACAGCACAGGTGGGGAAAGTGACCTGGATGCAGGGAGTGCTTCATGTTGCTCATTGCTCTCCTCCTCATAGTCTCCCTAGGGGGGGCATGGAGGAATGTTGGAGGGAGAGCAGTATCTGTGCATCACTGCTTCTCCCCCCTCCCTTACATGTTCCACCACCAGGAGGAAGCAGGGAGAAATCTTGGCATCCCATCCCTGCTTATGCAGCACTCCCCTACCAGCCAGAGCAATTTCTGACTCTACACTTGCAAAGTGCATATCTGCGCTGCTGCACAGCACCCCCTTGACCATGGCACCCCTGGGTGGGTTGCCCAGGTGGCCTACTCCTCAGGCCAGCCAAGCCTGGGACCAAAGTCCCTAGCCAGCCCCAGAATCTCAAGAATTACTAATTATCATGCAGTCACCTTTACCCACCCTATACATGCCAAAGCAGTGAGAGTTCAGCTCAGAACCAGGGCCATTAATTTTATGGTCTAAAGCAGAATATTGACAGGTAGTAAAAAGATAATATAGCTGTGCATTTATTTTCATTGAAGAATGAATCCCCACTGGGTGGAAATATTGAAGTTGCTTTAATTTTAAGGATCAGTTTTGAAGTTATTGATAACATTCAAACGCTCACATTTCCTCAATAAGCAAAAAAGAGTATGAGCCGGGAGTCAGTCACTTCTGCTTGTGCATTTACATGATTAATGACTTCTAAATAATCAAATGGGCCTCTTGTGGCCATCAGGACATTGAGGCCAAGATCATCTGGATATTGGGGAAGCGTCAAGCAGGGACATTTGCAATGCAAATTCCATACAGCAATAGCTATCTATTAGGTTAAGTATGAACAAATGCCTCAAAGGACCTTTGTTAAAACTGAGCAGCAATGTGAGATTCCTCAGTAAAACATTCCTTGCAGACCATAGCCCTCCTGGAAACTTGTATTCTGCCTTTTAAAGAGGACATGGGGTCCAAGTTCTGCTCTCATGTATGCTGGTGTAGATGAGAAATTATTCCACTGGAGTCAGAGAGGTTATTTTAGATTTACAGTAGTGTAACATTTTGGCTCAGGAAGTATCGATTAAGTGATATTTATTTATTGTAAAGAAATCATAATGGAGGCACATCCAGTCAGGTCTTTAGTTATAAGGTTTCTACTGTGAAGGTACTTTTCAGCTCTATCTAAGAACAGATGAATGTTGCAAGTAATTTCGTAACACATTACTAGTACCTGAAAGTGTCTTAAGGCTATGTTGTCTTATACTTTAAAATAGCTTTTCTATTTTTTTTTAAACCTTGAAAATAAAATTCCTTTTTCTGCCCAAAGATTTGATCCTAAACTCCTTGCTCAAGCAAAACACCATTGACAATGGTGATATGACTTAATTAGAAGGCACGATCAAAGAGGTCTTTTCTTCTATTAGGAAAGGTTTTTGCCTATAATTAGTTATGCCCACAACTAAGGTCACTTATGTTCTGACTACCAGAGTGTGCCTGTGTGAAAGCAATGAGGCTGATCTGCAATAATTTATGAATAATATCTTTTAACAGGTATCATGTTGTTTACTGTATGCATATAGGTAGTTTAATGAACAAACAGGTTTGTTAGCAAATATCCTTCCTGGATGCATTTCCCATCTCATGGCAACCACTTGAAGGCCTAAGACAATGGAGAGCCATCTAGTTTGAAGTGCATCTCTGATACCCTGCTGGGTCACCAGAACCTATTTAAACCAGGCTTGGAAACACCAAATAGAATAAAGAAAAAAGGGTGTTCTTAAAGGACAAGATGAGACTGAGGCAGAGACTGATCCCCCAGACCCAATAGGTCAGGAGCAAGATTTGCCTAAAGATGTAGGTAGGTCGATAAACATGTACCTAGATCTCTGGCTGTGATAAAATCCTCTTATGTTATGCTTTGTTCCTGCCGTTAAGGTTAAACAATACTTTGGTCTAAGAAAGTAGTTTGGTCATTGTATTAACCACAGGTAGGTGCTCCAGCAGGGAAAACTTTCAGGAGTTGAACCCGGTCTGACCTGCTTAATATATATAGCAGATTGAGACATGCAATAATACCTATTAGCAGATCTCAAAGCACTAAAAAACCCAAGCATAATTATCCCAGATGTACACAGGGTGCTGTAGCCTAAGATCAAGTCTAAGAGTGGGAGAATTGTGGGATTCCACTCAGAGAAAGCTGAAGGTGCAGGGCTTATTATCTGAAGGGGTCCACTCAGAGATTAGAAAGGTGCAGGGCTGCCCAGAAGGGGGGAAATCAAGTGGGGCAATTTGCTCCGGGCCCCGCAGGGGCCCCGCAAACCCTGGCCTGGTGGTGGTCTGGGTCTTCTGCAGCATTTTGGTGGCAGGGGGCCCCCTTCAGTTGCTCTGGGTCTTTGGCGGCAGGGGGCCCTTCAGTGCTGCCAAAGACACAGAGCGACTAAAAGGCCCCTCGCCACCAAAATACTGCCGAAGACCCAGACTGCTGCCAGGTGAGTACAAAAATGCTGCAGCTCCCCCGCTTTGCCCCAGGCCCCCTGAATCCTCTGGGTGGCCCTGGAATGGTGTCAGAGAATCTGCAGTCACCACAGTCTGATATCAATTACTTAGCAGTCTATGTGGCAATAATTCCAGGCTCATGTAGTTAGACTGCATTAGCAGCCTTGACAGCATGAAAAAAAGGAAGCGAGCTTTGGAAAAAAAATCTGGCAGCTTAGGGGCCAAGTGTGTTTGTCTATTTTAAAATCTATAATTTACTTAAAGCACTCAGTATCCCTTCAACATACTGTAACCACAGATGTTTATTTTGTTTAGCATATAGGTTCAGTTGAGAATTTAAATGAAAAGCAACAGAGAGTCCTGTGCCACCTTATAGAGTAACAGACGTATTGGAGCACATTTAAGTGAAGCACATTTAAATAAAGTGAAATTAAGTTTAAAAATTAGTTTATAGGTGAGTGCTGGACACACTGCAGCGTGTCAGCTTGTTCAGGGCCCCCAGCACTCTTGGTCAGAGACACCCCCTCCCCATACAACCCTTTTACTCACAAAGTCAGTTTGACACTATAGCATAATACTGGCACATGGGGTCCCCTCAGCTTGTACTTGATATTGTCGGATGTGTACTGCTCTGAGCCAGGGTGTTCTGCCTGGCCAGATTTGCTCTGGTTCACTGCTACCATTTGGTCGTATTAGCTTTTGTCACTCAGCCAGGCCTGTTGGGTAGAGAGTGGGCCTAGACATCCCCTGCCAGCTCCACCCTACTCCCACCCAACTGCTTCCTTCCCCCCACCCCACACACCACAACTATACCTGGTTCAGCCCTAATGGCATGCTGAAAGTAAATTCCCAATGAAGTCTAACACTTTGGTTGGAACCTTTGTTAAGGGCTTGGAGACCAGAGCAAAGCAAGCCTACATCCCATACTTTTCTTTATCCACCTTGGATTTGATTAGCCCTAAATGAATCATTTAGGGAGTCCTAATTAGTTATACTCTAATGCCATAGAGTAGGGTATAATCTTTCCTAAATACATACACTTGTAAACGTGCCATTCCACGTGTATTCCTAATACATTTTACACATCCAGTGAATATAAGGAAACTCCAAGTACAACATTAAACACTTTATGAAACTAGAAGCACAAGACACATAACTACCAGTAGGTGAGAACCCCTTCATTTTTACCTAGTGAGGGAGCCAAAGAGCTGTTCCCTGCAAGCCTCCTAGTTTTGGAAGTAAAGTAAAGGAATAGCTGCACAGGAGGCTTAAGAAGAACAGGAGTACTTGTGGCACCTTAGAGACTAATATATTTGTTTGAGCATAAGCTTTAATGGGCTACAGCCCACTTCATCGGATGCATAGAATGGAACATATAGTGAGGATATACACACATAGAACATGAAAAGGTGGAAGTTGCCCAACCAACTCTAAGAGGCTAATTAATTAAGATGTGTGTAATGGCCACATTGAACCTATTTCCCCTATGTTAAGTATCCTCACAGCCCATTTAAGACAGTTTGACAAGAAGCTTTCTTGATTATCACTACAAAAGTTTCTATCCTGCTGAAACAGTTCATCTTAATTAGCCTCATAAAATGATGAATCTGACAAATCAGAGATGAACCCAGAAGCAAAGTATCATACAAAAGCAGCACAACTTCTATTAGGCATTTTGACTAGAAGGGAAGTCATTAAGCTTATAATTGACTAATTGGCACCCCCACATGCAGTAACACCCTTGACTTGAAGCTATGTGGTGCTTGGAAGATGTGTGAAATTCCTTCTTTTTTTGAGGAAGAAATGTTCATGCTAATACTCAAACAGATGCCCAGTGATCACTGAAGGGCAGAGAGCCATTGGTTATAGATGGAGTAATTTTTAAATTCACAAAGCCACAAACAAACAAAAACCCCTCACAAGTAGAACTAAATTGCCCCTGTTTCCTTAACTCAGACAAGAATCTGAGACAAGCAGCCCCATTCTACTTCCTCCAGAGAAAGCTCAGTTAAACCTGTACCTTAACACTGTCAAGAATTTTTCATAATTTGGCAGAGAGTCTCTTAACATGTCTTTGGAATATGTTTTTAGTATGGAAGCCTGTTGGGTTTTCAAAATTAAGCTGACATCTTATAGCTGGGCTTCGTAGAAGACAACGACTTTTGGTATTGCCTGTTTTGGTCAAGTCAGAGCAGCTTTTTTCACTCTCCCATAATATTTCAGCACTTCTGCTCCCACCCATAACCAGGATGTAAAGATACAAAATAATTAAAAAAAAGAGAGGAACAGTTAATTAAGAGGAATAGTTCATCAGAAGATTTAAAATTCACATCTAAGTTGCTAGTTCAATAATGATTTAACAATATAGCAGCCCTTTGATAGCCTCAGTCCAATCCCTAGCAGAAAGGGGGAATCAGATGTATACAAAAAAAAAAAGTTAAATGGCAAATATTGTTAACAGACAATCTGTTGTTGGCAATCTCAGCAGGGATGAGAGCTGAATGTCATGGAGAACTGACTCTATTCTGATCAGGCTATAGACATGCTAGGGCAGACTGTAGGTCTGATCTGAGGTTCTAGCACTGTAGCTGTTTGCACTCCATCACTTTAGTCAAACTCAGTCAGTTTATCTCGCCTTGAGAAGGTCACCCCACTGCAAGGGGGTCCTCTCATGGTATAAAGCAGGAATTATAACTCTTATGCCACATGTCTCCTTACTGCTATTGCAGGTGGTATGGGATCTCTATGCCCCACCAATCCTGAGCTACAATTTTGGCCCTTTGGCGATGCTGCCAGCCAGCATAACTCGGAGCAGTAGTTGGGCTGCTGTAACTCATGCCTGGGTGTCAGCTTTGCTCACAGTGACATCAAGAATGGAGTACAAAAGTGAGCTTTGCATCCCAAGCTGTCCAGAATGGTTCTCAGCCACAGTATGAGGATCTGGCACACTACAAGAAAGCTAGCTCTGCCCCTGTCCATATTCTCAGGAAAAAGAAGAGGCCAGCCTCTAGTAATGTCAAACCAGCACCTTTCATAAGCAGTACGTTCTCCAAGAAGAGGATCGAAAGGATAGGTCAAGAATTGCAATGGTTCTTTGCTAAATGTAAGTTTTCAGTTTATGTAAACTTTGTGTTCTTGTCACTTTTGCTTCTTTCCTGTTCATTAACACAAAATGGCATGGCTGTGTTAATGAAGGAATGGAGCCTGCTCTACTCATGAGGCTGCACAAATTTTCTTCATTTATTTTTTAATTAGTTAAAGACTTGGTCCATGGCTTTAAAGCCCAGAACTTCAGAAAAAGTGTGTACCATCTCAGTAGGGTAGTATGTGAGAAATCCTGGGGATTGGGGGGGGTGGTGGTGGTAAAACAGTCTCCATGCATCCTTTAGAAGTGCATATTCCCATTAAAGCACTGTCAGTTCCACAGGCAAGTGTGAGGTGGAAGCTGCTAGCTAGGGAACTCAGGAGCACAAAGACTGTAAACTTCTGCAACCATTCCTAGAGGCCATTCAAAGGCTAACAGAAAAGTATCTTTGCACCCTTCCCTCACTGTTGCACGTTTGTGAAGGTGCCCTGTACAATGTCTGTAAAAGCCTAACAAAATGAAATACAATGGCACCTCAAATTACTCTGTATGTTTCTTACAGAAAGCATTCTGCATCAAATTCAGACTGAATATCATGCTGTACTAAAATGGGGCAGGCAACAGCTTAGACCAGCCCAAAATGTTATATTAGTCACACTTAATGCTCCCTTTGCCCTTTGGGGTTGATGAAAGGAAAACCTCACTCTCACTTTACTTCTCTGCCTCCACGTGAAAGGGAGAAAAGTAAAGTGAGAGAAATTGGGGAGGGAGGTCAAGACCATTTTCTAACAAGCTTTTCCCCCTAGGGAAAAAAAGTTGCAGTATGAGAAAATGGGGTTCCCCCTCTATGCACTGAAGTGAAACAATATCATAAAACATTGTTGAAAAAGTTAGCAAAGTAATTTTTGATAAGTATATGTACCCTTTTTCTGCCAGCTCTGGCTACAACCTAGGAGGAGCAGCTCTGGTGACCTTATAACATTCAAGCGTTAAGGTCAAAGACTCTGCCAGCATCACTACAACCAGAAGATGAGCTCAGAGGATTAGGGGTAAATTTTTAAAGTGTACAATTCTTATCAGAGCAATTCTTTTCATGCTGAAAGTTAACAGTCCAAGCATCTTGGGAACATGAAAGACAAACACTAGGAGTATCAGAGAGAGAGAGATTAGTTTGTGTTCCTTTTAAGTTTGGATTTGCTTGAAGCACTCAGTGTACTGACTGAATATACATATTGCCCCACAGCTCCTGAAGGTGTCTGCCTACTTTTCTATATCACTTGTTGCTGCTGCCTTCTCCTAGGCAAGGAGAGCATTGCTCGTTGTATTTCTACAGAACTCAAGTTGTTCAGCTAGATTTGCTCATACTACCATCTTTTATGATGTTTTCTACAAGCATCACTCAAGCAGCTTACAAATCCTTCTCTCATTTAAACCAATTCAGTCCCACAGAAGCTAATACTCCAGCAGACCTAAAGGCAGTACCTGGCCTACTGGAGAGAAAAAGTATTCAAAAAAATATCCTCTAGAAGTAAGTTTAAGAGTCTCTCTTGTTCACCTCCACCTTAAAGTTAAGGTTTCATACAAAACAGGATATTTATAAACGCTATAATACAGGATGAAACACTGACATTGAATTTGCTGTTTTTCCTAGAACTCATGTTTTGTACTGAGCTGAATATAGCCTATGAAAAGGCAACAACTTCTAGTTTAAGAGCATTAATATTATGCTACATTATGCCAGTAGCAGTACTGCCTTATCTTATGGGCCATTTTATTTCTTTGAAAAAGGTTTTTCCAACTGTGCTGTATGGTACCATTGAATGGTAGAAAGAAGACAGTATTATAAATTAGAGGCAGGTACCAAAACATATTAAAATGAGATTATACAGGAACCAGAGGAGTGGTAAGTAGAAGTGACCCACCTTGGTAATTGGCTTAAACTTGTGCTAAGCATTTAACTGTTAGAGCTGGACAGTAATCTTTAGTGTCTTATGTTTTTAGCACAGGAATAATGAGGTGAGCACAGGCAAAAAAGAATGCAACACAATATCAGGCCATGACACTGTTGAGTACTATGATTTTACTGCTCTAAAATTAGGTGCACGCAAGGAGGTTAGGGATAGTGCCATGTTCTTTATTAAAAGAAGGTTCCTTGTTTGAAAAAGAGTGAGCGTGATTCTTTGCCATTGCCACGTAACATGCTCCCTCACCCTCCGTGCTTTTACCCTTAATTTTGAGAGGGAAATTACATGGTATCCAGAAAGACTCCCAAAAAGAATATCATGTGCCTTTTGACGACACTGATGCTTCTGTTATACCTTACTTGGTACAGGAATAGATAGGAAGTATTTCTATCATAATTTGATCATTAGTCAGAGTCAGACAAGCTTCTCCTTGCATTTAAGGAGTAGTTTGCAAATTAAGTTGTCCCTAGATTTGTAACAAGATCATCAAATTTGATCTAGGACCTTGATGTCAGCATGTATTATTGATTCCCATCCTACAGTTTTGGATGTGCTTGACTTTAGCATTGACACTACTCAAAATGAGAGAAGTTAAGCATGTGGGTAACTGATTGCAGGCTTGGGACCAAAGCTAATAAATGCCCCCAGCTCCTACTGACACCAGGTGAAAGTTGTGGGGCATAGTGCTAATCTTAGGAGGAGCTATCTTGGCAAACAATTACTTTCCTACAGAATTAACTTAAAGGGATAAACTTTAGAACTAAGACCTACTCGTTCAGTTTCCCTTATTTACCCAGTGTATACTAATTCCTCAGATGGCTATTTCCATTAAAATATGGAAAATAGGAACCAAAAAACTCAGATTAAAAACCAAGATGTTTTACAAAACATACCAAAACACAGCTCTAAATTATTTCTGCATTTTAAAAGTTTGACACAAAGCAAAGCATGTATGCAAAACTGGGCTCACAGTTTTGCTTCCTACATTCACAACAGCTGCTTAGACATCCCTTACTTATTTTATGGAATAAAATGAAAAGTTTGTCAGACTTTAGTTATTTTCTTGGTCTCTGAAAACTTGTTAGAGCCATGGGGATGCCTTCTAAAGGGCACTTGACACAAAATGACTAATTACTCTAACTACCCAATGAGATATTGTTAGGTGAGACAATAGTTTGCTAGAAGTGAGAGTTTGGTCACAGCTTTCAGAGGCTTAAAAAAAAAAGTTTATGACCCACAGCCACCAGAATATTAAGGGCATGATGTTCAGCTGGTGTAGTTCCACTTTAGTTTAGTGAGTTATGCCAATTTGCACCTCGCTGAAGATCTAGTCCAAAAAATCCAAGCAAGTGAATGACATCAGAATTAGTCATAGTATACTGAGATCCTTCTGGATGAAAGGTGCTAAATAAATGCATGGTATTCTTGTCAGTTCTGCTGAGTGGTTTGCAGTGTTTGGGATTTAAAGTGCATTTGTTCATCTTGAAGAAATCAGTGTCCCAGAGATTTGTTTGCAATGTTTCCTCAATCTATTTTACTCACAAGTGCTACAAATCAATTGCTGTTTTCCTCAAAGGATGTCAAACAACTGGAAATCTTCAGAGGAGTAGTTCAGCTTTAAAATATACCTAGAATAGCTGCATCCTCAGGCTTTTCATTCTGACTTGGTGTCATGCCCCCACTCAACACTTTTGTATCTAAGTCTGGCCTTGGACACATTCAGCAGATAGATAACCCCAGAAGAGCTGAGGTATTCTTGTTGCCAAAGAGTTGGTTTGCATAGTGTAAATCCTTCTTGTTTGCTTTTTGATGCTAGGTTTCAATCTGGCAATGGACTGGATTATCCTTCCATACCTACTCTTAAGAACTGGCTAACAATCTGCTAGATCCACTAATCTAATATATTCAGATATTGTGAGAACCGTTTCGGTTAAACCCTTTCATGGAAGTTCTCATAGTCCACATTTATGTAATAATTCAACAACATGCATTACATTACTTCTGAAATAATTTTATGACAAAGAAATGCTACTTATACATACCAGGAAGGTCACTGAAGTGACCAGAGCAACTTCAGTCCTGTCAAGAGTTAGACAGCTCTACCATCTTAATTGGAGTTCTTATCTTGAAAATGTTTAATCTTCAGAGATGGACCCTTCTGGCTTCAAACTCTGCCTAAAGTGTTTTAAATTCTTGCAATGACTCAATCCCTATCTGATTGGAGTAGCCTACATTATGTTGATAGATCTCAGCAGCTAACATTGTCTTTTGTAGACTAAAAATTGCTTAGATCTCATAAATGCTGCCTGTGCAGCACTCAGAAAAAGCACTAGCTTCCCACAATATATAGATAGATGAATTTATTTCAGCAGTCCTTTTACATTTCCTAAATTTCAGGATTTACTTTTTCAAATGTTTTCAGTTGTCAAAGTTAGACTCAGGACTCAGTTTGTCAGACCACTCTGTTTTATTAGCAGAGTGCTCTGCTAATAACAACCAGATAGTTTGTGTCTTGCATGGTGCTCACATTATCTTATTTATCCAAAAAAAGGGCGAGCACTTAACAAGATAACAAAGGAAGCAGAATCTGACAAGTTTACCTGGGCTAGGCATGCATCTCTTATTTCCTTACTAACTATTAGTGATCTTCTGTTACTGTTTTGCCATTAACACCCTTGTTCATGCCTAATGTTTCTTTTCCTGGCACCTGTATTTCAACATTTCTTATTTCTGCTTAAAGGTACATACACATTTCTTTAATCCATTCTTATTTTTACAGTATAATTCATTCTACTTTCACACAGTTTAGCAGCTAGCCATGACAATAGTGCCTTATAGTCTTATGTTAACCTACGTGTAAAATAAATAATGTGAGCTATTTTAGAAATAGTTAATCATAAAATGCTACAATAGATTATGCAGAAAGTTTACCCATTTTAATCACCCAAATCAGTCTTGGAGTGACATACAAAGTAGATTTAGACTACTCAAATATGAAAACCTTTCCAGGAAACAAAGTAGTAAGGTTTAGGTTTTGAAATAATAAATATGTTTAAAGTTCCTTAGAAACAAAGTTAAAATATAGAGCTGTGAGAGCTTATGCAAAGGCAGACAACTAAACTCTTTCACTTACCACCCCTCTCTCTCTCCTCCCCCTTCCCCCTAGTTTCCTGGCCATACAGAGAATTTACAGTTAATGGGAAATCTGATAACACAAACATGGTAATTACCAACTGTAACTATGTAGGTAGGCCAATGAGAAGAAAAAAGTTATGTTTTGTTAATTGGTCTGTGGACCTCCTCTCAAGTAGTTCCTAACTTTCTAGCCATACCTGTACATATTCTGCAAGTGGGTCATCAGCCACAGAGAGCAACAAATAGTGGGTGAGATGGAAAGTACAGAATCAAACCAATTGACCAACAGCAGCCAGGAGTTTTGTGGATAACATACTGCTTGCTACAATAGCCAGATGAGAAAGTGGTGAATCAGCAAAGTCAGTTGTCTGCTACAATTGTGCTGCAACCCAAGGGGTTGCCATCACTCAGCTGCCTGACCAGTGTAGCAGTATAAGTAAACTACCCAAAATGTGGTCAAAAGAAACAGGAAGACAAAATAGATGGTAATATTGGGCACAGGCATCATTTTGGAAGATGGGTGCCAAGTCACCTCTGAATCCATAATGGCCATACATGAAAACTTTGTCCAGTCTTAAAATGTAATACTGTATAAAAGCCAATATCCTTAGATAATATAAACTGATATGGCATGTCATGGGGTCTCACTTCAAAGCAAGCCCCATATGTTCAGGAATTACTCACCAGACAGCACACCTTTGAGGCTAAGTGTGGGGTTATTGGGCCTCTCTCTTAGTCATTAGCTCCTCTTGGAAGCCTTCATCAGGTCTTCAATGGCCTAGCCCCCCAGCCAGGCATCTCTGAAGTTCAATCCCCATCTAGAGTACTCAGAGTCCCAGAATAAACATTCCCTTCAACAGTAGTACCATATTAACAAACAAAAAATATTTACCCCTTCCTGGGTTCAACTCACAGTTCACTGTTCCTCTTACAGAGCACTGGGCCCCAGGACTGCTTAACAGAAGCCTGGATAAAACAGGGAGTTATTGTTACTCTCTTAAGCCAGGAATCCTCAGCTCCAGGCATAGCATGTACTTTAACCAGCTGCAGTGCCTCAGCCAGCCAGCCACCTCCACTGGCACCACTTCCAGCAGGTCTAACAACCATCTCCTTCTGCTGCCTGCCTTGTTATGAGGAAATAAGTAGCATATATGCTTGTCTTCATCTCACAGCTCATTCACAATTGGTTGTGTGAGATGGGAGCCTTGTCCACCCTCTCTGCATCCTTAAAGATACAATGATAGGGTTTCCTCCCAAGCACCACTCACTCCTGGGACTTTGGTCTCTAGCCATATCCCCCTTCAGTCTTTATATTGGCCCTTTCAAATCCTTAAAGGACCATACCATGTGGCAGGGTAGGCTGACCACTAGCCACTATTTTCATTAAGGTGCAGACTCCCCATCACACAGCACCACTGAACTCAGTGATTTTATGACAATTTATACTTGCTGAAGATCTGGCACAGAAAAATAAAAGTCATGTGTGGATCCAGATTAGGTTTAGGCTAGGTCTTGGGGCTGAAAGTAAATCAAGACTTAAGTTTTAAGACTGCATTCAGCAATGTAAAACTTTCAAGTGCACCTCCCACAAGACTTTGGCCACATATGATCTGAACCCAGAATGTAGGTCCTTTTCCTACCATCTGCAAACCAGACATAAAACTAGATGGCAGATTTTGGTCTGCAGATTTGAATCCAAAACTTTCTCCTCACATCCTAAAATTCAAAGCGGTTCAGTTTCAAGATTTCTCTTTTGTTCTATCCCTGTGTTTAAATTTTCATTACTTATTAACCAAAAAAACCTTTATTTAGAATAGCTGTGTAGCATTAATGGCCATCTTGAAGGCAATCAGGAATGGATTCTTCAAGCACCAAGGGATTCCTACGATTATTCTTATACATTTATTCTGGAAATCTTCCAGACTGGGTATGTTATCTTGCAAATCTTATTTATTCACAGGCGTCACTCTGACAGTAAATCAGTTAGGCCTGAACACTCAAAAGTTGTTAGGCTCCTAAGCACCCAAGTCCCAGCTTTGGGAACCACTGCAATTCACAAACCTCTCACTGAATCCTGTAGGTGCCTAAATTTACTCAGCATCTAAGTTTTTGTAGTAAAACTAGGCACTTATGTTTTTGCTTTTGAACATTCACACTGCTGTTTCCATCTAGGTGCCTGGGAACCTATCTCTCATCTAAATCCCATTCATAAACCAAGAGAAAATAGGTATTTTGACCATCTAAATCGTGATCATCCCAATGCCTAGTTCCTTTTGTGCATGCAGGCCTTAGGCTTTAAAAGTCTATCAAGAATATTTGGATAGTCCATTCTCTTTTTATTACTACAGAAACTCAGCATTTCACAGCTTAAAGCAAATTCATAGTCAGGGCTCTTCAGCTCTTCTGCCTGCTTAAACAGAGAAAGGAACAGTCACAGCTGCCTCTTGGTTTATTTGCTGCTTGCTTTGCAGTAAAGATTTATTTTTTCCTGGGTTTAGTATCAGAAACTTTTTTCTTCAGGTTACTGATATTAATGTACGCTGACCCAGTTCCAGCCTGTACAGGGTTATTTTCATGCATTTATTAGTTCACCTGGAAAAAGCACAGACAAGCTACTGTAAAATTCAAAGAAGTTAATTTTGAATTTATATGGCATTGAGGATTCAGAGAGAAAGACTATACAGAGAAGCTACTGAACTGCGTATACAAGTGTCTATCTAGTGTCCCTAGCAACTTCACAGTTTACATCCAGCAACACCTGGAATGTTATATGCATGAATGAATTTCCAATGGAAACAAGGGGCTGGGCCTCCCATCCTGGACGCAGAAGTGTCTCCGAATTTTACTGACAGGACCATCTTAATATTGCTCTAGTTGCTGACACCTGGAAGCCTGTAAAAGAAAACATTAGACTGTTAGCTCCCAGAGTTCCCTTGTTTTATTTTACATCAGTAAAGCATCACACATGTATACAGTACTATGGAAACAATTAATATCACATTGTCCTTGTATTATAGCATTCACTGCATAGCAATTAGCAATTTACTGCAGAGTTGCAGAACAATTTCAGAATCTCATGGCCTTTTCCAGAAGAAGCATGGATTCAGTTTCTATTTTTCAGCTTTTTAAGCTGACCTTGTTTGTCAACACACTGAAACTTTTATGTGCTGATGGGTGTAAGGAGACAGGTAAATTGAACAAACTTAGTCTGACTGTGCAATTATAGTTACACTTTCCTTTATGCTGAAAATGAAAAAAAGAAACAGATTCTAAGAAGGCTTGAAATCCTGGTTTAGGCAAATTGTGCTAGTAGAGAAAGTCTGCAATCTCACTGCAAAGGAAGTGCACACTCAGATTGTTTACATTATTTCATTCGTCAGCAGATCTTTGTAGATTGAAGCTCCAAACTAAGGCAATTAGCAAGAATTTATTAGTTGAGGGATATGTTTTAATGGTTTGATTATTTTATAAATATGAAAATATTATTTGTCTAATGTATCAAAGCATTTGGACATATCCTATGCTAGTAAATTCTAAGTAATTCCTTTAAATGTTGTCTTGGCTTGGATTAGTCTAAAATATGTTATTACGTTTTTAATTGGTCAGTGAAATATTGGAAGTACAAATAGTGTCATCATAACCAGTTGGCACTACTCAGGAACTATGGGAATTTGATTCCAGACGCTGTCATCTTTGATATAGCAGTGAATAACATTTGATTCGAAATGACCCCATGGATGAACAAATGGACAAATTAAAGCTGTGATTTAATGGGTAGCAGCATATATCTATTAGCCCAAGTGAAATAATCAGTGCAATTATATTTGGTTATTAACCATGTCAGGTCAAGATACTTATGGAATATCTGTAATGAAATCAATTTAGAATTGAATCAGAAAAATATATTGCAATGACATGTTGATTGCTTTTAGGTCCAGATCCTATTGTTTGGCCTTTGTGCCCCTGATACTCAGAAGGTGGCTGTGCAAAAATAATGTGATCTCTCCTGATCCTGAGCTTACACGTACTAGGCCAGCCTCCCATTATAATGTGGAGTTACATTATGCTGGCTGCCCACTGATCCAAGCCAAGGATTGTATTTGTCAGGGCGTAAGGATGGACAACTCACTCCCTGTTCCCATAGGGCCAGTACAGACAGCTGTTTTGTTGACCCATCAGCAGATTCTGCTACATTAGGGGAATCTCTTGTGCATCCTCTAGGATGGGGGTTTAAGGCTATTTGATACCAGTGGAGGAGCAAAAAGCCGCTTTGGTGGGGCTGAGGATCTGGCCTTTAATTTTGATGGTATTGTTCAGTAGCTGCTCAAAACCAGAAACTGTACAGTGCCCTCACTTTAAGAGAGATTCTTTGAGGCTGAATTTATAATTTATATCATGACACTGCACATTTTTCAAAAGTTATCCTCATTGTTCACATGTTACAAGGGGTGAGGAAAATTTAATGAATTATTAAAAACTCATACAATGTGATGTACAAATGGAAGAATAAAGGGTCATTTTTGTACTTTCATTGGGTTCTGACATTCAAATTAGCAGGTTAAAAATGTTCAGAAGGTGGAACAGAAGTCTGTGTGCTAGAAACTCAGATCTCTTTTATGTTCAGCAATATTCTAGAGAAACTGCTAAATCCCAGTCATCATCCAGGATTTCTTTCTTTTGATGACTGCGTCACTGAAGCCGCTTTTGTCACTTATAAAGTGCTTTGTTTTACAATAAATAAAAAAAGAAAATCCAGCATAATGTTTACAATCTGTTTTGACAGGATTTCTCAGCTCCTGCAATGGTCATTGCCCAAGGAGGTAATACAGTCAGTAGATAAGAGCATCAGCACAGGGGCCAGGAGACCTGGGTTCTATTCCCACTGCTGTCACTGATTTGTGATTGGAATGTCATTTAAATCTCCGGGCCTCATTTTCCAGATCTGACACCAATGGAGCTACACTAAAGAAGCTGAGTAAACAGTTCTCACTTCTTATGAGCCACAAGGGAAAAGGAGGGGATATTATTTACCACCTCCCCCCCCTTTGCAAAGCACTTTTCATCCTGGAGGAGGGTGGCTATAAAAGTAGTAGTAGCAGTATAACTGGCTCAGCTATAAACAGTCTCCTTGGTCCCATATGGAATAGTTGCTGTCTATCGTCTATAAGAGCATTGGCTCAAATCTGTAAGTCAGGATGCAAAAGCAATAGGAAAAATTATACCTAAGTTATACCCAGGCAACCCTTCTGACCTACTTAGTCCAGACACCAGTTATTCAATGAGTCTGTTCAAATGTCTGGCCAGCAGTTGGCAGACACAACAGTATCACCATACTTCACTAAGTTGCAGCCAGAAAATACTAAAAGCCTGTTCTCACAAACTGACAGCTGTGAGCTTATCTTCATTTTATTCTCGCCACATTAGCTTTAATCTCCTCATGTGACTGTTTTTGGAGATGGTGAGAGATGTTTTTCTTCATGCTATAACAGAAGGTCTGAATATTGATAAAGTCCGGCCTCAGCATTTTGCATAGTTTTCTTTAGTACTAAATACCTGACCAAACTTTTGGAGACCATATGTGGCTGGAACAAAACACCAAATTTTCCTCAAGTTTACACTGATGAAAACCCACTTACTTCAGTGGCAGCTGCTGGGGTGTAACAGAAGAACAGAATTTGGACTTTTGCATATTTTGCACTATTCACTATTGCCTCACATTACTGTAGAAAGATAAAGCTCCTTTTTGAGGGATACAAAGATCTAGCTAGAAAGCAAAGCACAAATATGTAGGTCACCCTGCAAGAAAACTTTCTTTACAGAGAACAGACACTGGTGATAGAATTCCGTGGAGCGCCTCTGGGAATTCTACAGCTATTTTCATGCCTATGGCAATATGGACAGCACTGGACCGTAAAAAAAGTTTTCAAACACTGCAGAACCTTAAGCCTTTGTTGAATTATTTCCCATGATTTGCAGTTATATGAATAAACAGCACTGCCTCCTCCTTATAGCCAGGAAAAAGCAGCATGCCAGACTCTTGAAGCTGGAAAAACCAGAGTGCCTGTACCACACTCTCTCTATCTTTTTCACACACACATGCACACTGAAATCATATGACTTCTCTGCAGTCTAATTCCTGGTATTTTGCTGATACCTACTGTAACTGAAGGTTTCTTCCGATGTCTTCGCTCAATCAATCTTGCTCCTAGAAGCACACTGACATGTAGGTTGCTTTGGGCATACAGATTAGTCTGAAATGACACATTTATGAACAAGCTGAGCTTTTAAAAGTAGGATCTAGAGAAAGGGGAACACTTCTGAGAACAGAGAACTGCTCCAGATAGTAATAATTAAATTGATCATATTTTCAAAACAAAATTATTTATTGTGTTAACTTGTACACAATTATTTTTCTCTGTTATTATTACTATTATTTCTGAATTGACATCAGTATTTTGCTGGCATAAACAGAACTTCTAAGGTACCTACTCCATCAAGGTAGGGTATAATACAGTAAAAATAAAATAAAAAAATAGGTCTCATTAATATACCCCAAGTCCATGTTCAGTGAATTTCCAGAGCAGCAGAAAGCACCACTGAAGGGGTGTGTCAGTGGCAAGAGGGGGAGCAGCTGGAATATGATCTAGCAACTTCTTCCTATGTAAAACACCGTAATAGAGGCTCAAATTAAATGTACCTCAGATAGAAAAAACAGGAAGTATAATAATCTGAAGAGAAATTAGCAAAAGACACAAAAACTAACAGCAGTTATTTTTATGTACATCAGCCACAGGAAGCCTGCCAAACAATCAGTGGATGATTGACGTTCTAGCGGAGCATTCAAGGAAGACAAGGCCATTGCAGAGAAGCTAAATGAATTCTTTGCATTGCTCGTCACTGCAGAGGATGTGAGGGAGATTCCCACACCTGAGCAATTCTTTTTAGATGACAAATTTGAAGAACTGTCCCAGATCGAGGTGTCAGTAGAGCAGGTTTTGGAACAAATGGATAAATTAAACAGTAATAAATTCCAGGACCAGATGGGATTAACCCAATAGTTATGAAGAAACTCAAATATAACACTGCAGAACTGCTATGTATGTAACTTATAGCTTAAATCAGTGTATATACCAGATGACTGAAGGATAGCTAATGTCATGCCTATTTTTAAAAAGGCACCAGAAGTGATCTTGGCAATTACAGACCAGTAATCCTAACTTAAATACCAGGCAAATTGGTTGAAACTATAATAAAGAACAGAATTATCAGACACATAGATGAACATGATTTGTTGGGGAAGAATCTACATGGCTTTTGTAAAGGGAAATCATATCTCACCAATCTATTAGAATTCTTTGAGGGGTAACAAACAAGTGGACAAGTGTGTTCCAGTGGATATAATGTACTTGGAGTTTCAGAAAGCCTTTGACAAGATCCCTCACCAAAGCCTCTTGAGCAAAGTAAACAGTTATGGGATAAGAGGGAAGGTCCTATCATGGATAAGTAACTGGTTAAAAAGACAGGAAACAAAGGATAGGAATAAATAGTAAGTTTTTCAGTGAAGAAAGGTAAATAGTAGTATTCCCCCAGGGATCTATACTGGGAATAATACTGTTCAACATATTCATAAATGATCTGGAAAAAAGGGTAAACAGTGAGGTGGCAAAGTCTGCAGCCAATACAAAATTAGTCAAGATAGTTAAGTCCAAAGTAGAATGTGAAGAATTACAAAGGGATCTCATAAAATCGGGTGATTGGCAACAAAATGGCAGATGTAATTCAACGTTGATAAATGCAAAATAATGCACACTGGAAAGCATAATCCCAAGAATACATACAAATGGATGAGGTCTAAATGAGCAGTTGCCACTCAAGAAAGAATCATTGCTAGTTCTCTGAAGACATCTGCTTAATGTCCAGCAGCAGTCAAGAGAGCTAACAGGAAAGGGATAGCTAATAAGACAGTAAATATCATCATGCCACTGTATAATTCCACATCCTGACTATGTCATGAAATTCTGATTGCCCCATCTCAAAAAAGATATAGTAATATTGGAAAAAGTACAGAGAATGGCAACAAAAATGATTAGGGGTATGGAACAGCTTCCCTGAGGGGAAAGATTACAAAGGTTGGGACTGTTCAATTTAGAAAAGAGACAGCTAAGGGGGAATATGATAGAAGACTACAAAATCATGACTGGTGTGGAGAAAGTGAATAAGGAAGCATTATTTACCCCTTCACATAACACAAGAACCAGGGGTCACCCAATGAAATTAATAGGCAACAGTTTTAAAACAAAGAAAAGGAAGTATTTCTGCACACAACAGAGAGTCAACCTGTGGAACTTATGAAGGCTTAAAGTATAATTAGGTTAATAAAAGAATTAGATAAGTTCATGGAGGATAGGTCCATCACTGGCTATTAGCCTATGTGGTCAGGATGTAGCCCCATGCCCTGGGTGTCCCTAAACCTCTGACTCCAAGAAACTGGGACTGGTTGACATGGGATGGATCACTAGATAATTGCCCTTTTCTATTCTATTCTTATCTTGTCCCCTGTAGCCATCCTCTGCCTAAGAAGTCAAGATGCTCTTCTGTGGTTGCCAGCAGTACCACTGCAAGGGATCAGTGAGTAGCAGTTAGGTCCCATTTACACTACAACTTTTAACAGAATTGAAACTGGGTCAGGAAATAACTGTGCTGTAACTGGGTTCCCCTTGACTCATTCATAATTGTTACGTAGACAAGACTTGTGTCCCCCACAATGCTGCCATCAAAGTAGAATTTAAAAGATCTTTCAGATGTCTAGTTCACATGTCAGACATGTGAGCTGCACAACCAATTTTCTGCAGTGGCTAAGGAGTCTACTAAACATTTGAAAGAGGAAATGTCTTTTTTTCAAATCTATGCAATAACACTGGATTTCAAAATTAAATGCCACAGCAGGTGAGAAAGTCCTGCCCAGATTTAAAAAAAAAAATAAATCACAAGCAAGTTTTGGCGCTAAAGCACATTGCATTATTTAAAGCCCGATGATATGCTTTGATGCAGTGCCTTATTGTGGTGAAACAGTGCCTTATTGTGGTGCTAAATTTCAATTTTTGTATTACAAGAGATTTATTTTTACTTGCTAAAATTCCCAGTAATAGAAACCAGTTCATTTATAATGATACATGTTCTGCATCTTTGTTGCCTAAGCTCTAATGCCTATTCATATATTAAAATGCATATATTTCCCCTGAGTAAAAAAAAAACAAACAGAACAAATCACTGTTGATTCCAGCAGACTCAATGGGTACAGGAGAAAAACAAGTTGAACTCAGCCCACAAAGCATTAGTGTAAGAAGTCACAACTTAGTCTACATCAATGAAGTTGCTCTAATTTATACCAAGACTGAATTTAGGGACAAATTCTTACTTCAATGAACTTATTATCTAGGTACTGATATAACTAAGAGCAAAATTTGGCATTTAAGTCCAACGAGAAAATTGTCTTCAATGGCTTTGGATCATACCCATAGTGTAACTCTAAAGCCCTGGTCTACACTACAGGATTAGGTTGAATTTAGCCACATTAGGTCGATTTTATAATGAATGCATCTACACAAGCAACCCCGTTCCATTGACCTGAAGGGCTCTTAAAATGGATTTCTGTACTCCTCCCCAGTGAGGGGAATAGCACTAAAATAGACCTTGCTGGGTCGAATTTGGGGTAGTGCGGATGCAAATCAACATTATTGGCCTCCAGGAGCTATCCCAAAGTGCTCCAATGTGACCGCTCTTGTCATAAACAGATAGCTAAGGGTTAATGTTTCTTTTACCTGTAAAGGGTTAACAAAGGGAACCATACACCTGACCAGAGGACCAATTGTATTTACATGTGTGTAGTTTGCTGGAATGTTTTAAATTGTATATTGTGATACAGCATGGCCAGAGGGCAGCATAAGAGTGTTAGCAGGGGGCCTTATTCCCTGCCAAGGGAGGAAGGTTTGCTTTAGATTAACTAGAACAGCTGTGGCCAATTAGAGCACCTGACTCCAGTTAGAGCACCTGACTCCAGTCATGGGGATATAAACTCCTGCTTCAGTCAGACACGGGTGTGGTAGTTGAAAGGGAGAAAGGTTGGGATTGGAGCAGAGTGCGATTGCGAAGAGAAGAGTTTGTCCAGAACGAGATAATAGAAGTTTGAGGAGGAGTTGCTGCGCTGGATTGGGAAGCCCAACAGAAACCCTAGGTAAGGGGACCCAGGCTTGTATAGAGAGAGGCGAAAGCCCTTCACAAGCTGACGGGGTATGAGAGGGAAGTAACCAGGGGAAATAAAACCGCTAGTTCAAGTGGTTCACCCAAACCCCAGGCCCTGGGTTGGGACTGGAGTAGAGGGCGGCCCAGGTCCCCCTCTCACTCCCACTCCTCCAAGGACACTAGGGGAGTGATGAAAGAATGGTTCAGAGGCAAGCAATATCACCCTGAACCTACCAGAGAAGGGAAGCGCGAGAC
Organism: Chelonoidis abingdonii; assembly: GCF_003597395.2. Lineage (NCBI taxonomy): Eukaryota > Metazoa > Chordata > Testudines > Testudinidae > Chelonoidis > Chelonoidis abingdonii. The sequence goes on along the minus strand of NC_133774.1, from coordinate 84,108,264 downwards.
CCCAGAGATAGAGTACCGGCCCAATTTTGCACAATATCTTTTTGATAGGCTGTTATATTGTCAACCTTGATACAGAGACCAGTTTTATGTCTTTTTCTTTCTTTTTATCTAAAAGCTTTCTTTTTTAAACTTTTGGATTTTCTTTTCTAGTGCAGGCTCAGGGAGATAAGAATCTCTGTGCCAGGGTTACGGTTCTTCTCTCAGGAAAGACTGGGAGGGGGAAATCTCTTTGTGTCCGGAGTTGGCAAAGCTTACCTTGAGGACTATGACTGATGGGGTGAAAGAAACTGGATCTCTCTGTATTCAGGTTGACAATATACAGGGTCAATTGCTTAAAAGAAAAATGAATAAACAGCCTTATCCAAATTCAATATTTAAAACATGTCCAGCAAACTACACACATGTAAATACAAAAACATATAAAAACCTAATTGTCTTCTACCTTTTACCACTTGGAAACAGAAGAGTAGAAAAACCTGAGGTAAAAAGAAAAGGATCCTCTCTCAGAGCCAAGGAGGAGCACAAGCAGAGACACAGACCACAAGACACACACCCCCAAACTAAATTCCCTCCCTGGGCTTTGAAAAATCCGGTTTCCTGATTGGTCCTCTGGTCAGGTGTTTGGTTCCCTTCGTTAACCCTTTACAGGTAAAAGAAACATTAACCCTTAGCTATCTGTTTATGACAGCTCTGGACAGCACTTTCAACTCTGATGCACTAGCCAGGTACACAGGAAAAGCCTCGGGAAGTTTTGAACTTCATTTCCTGTTTGGTCAGTGTGGCGAGCTCAGCAGCGCAGGTGATCATGCAGTCCCCCCAGAATTGCAAACGAGCTCCAGCGTGGAGCGAATGGGAGACGCTGGATCTGATTGCTGTATAGGGAGAAGAATCTGTGCATGCAGAACTCTGATCAAAAAGAAGAAATGCTAAAATATATGCCAAAAATCGCACAGAGCATGATGGACAGAGGCTACAACAGGGCCACACAGCAGTGCTGCATGAAAGTCAAGGAGCTCAGGCAAGCCTACCAAAAGACAAAGGAGGCAAATGGCCACGCTGGGTCAGAGCCCCATACATGCTGCTTTATGATCAGCTGCATGGCATTCTAGGGGAGACCCTACCACTACCCCAACACTGTCTGTGGACACCTGCAAGAGGGGAGTCTCACGCAACATGGAGGAGGATTTCGTGGATGAGGAAGAGGAGAAGAAGGAGGAAAATGCACAGCAGTCAAGCAGTGACTCCGTTCTCCCCAGCAGCCAGGACCTTTTCATCACCCTGGAACCAATACCCTCTCAAGGTGGGATCCCCAACCCTGAAGGGAGAGAAGGCCCCTCTGGTGAGTGCACATTTGTAACTACAGTACAGGGTTTAAAAGCAATAGTGTTTAATGTTTGATTTGCCCTGAAGACTTGGGATGCATTCGTGGCCAGTACAGTTATTGGAAAAGTCTGTTAACATGTCTGGAGAAGGAGCGGAAATCCTCCAGGGACATCTCCATGAAGCTCTCCTGGAGGTACTCTGAAAGCCTTTGCAGAAGATTTCTGGGGAGGGCTGCCTTATTTTGTTCTCCACAGTAAGACACTACCACACCAAGCCAGTAGCAAGTAGTCTGGAATCCTTGAACCACAAAGCATGGCAGTGAATGGTCCTGCGTTTTGGTCGCATTTGTGCAACATTCAGTCTATATCTTTCTGTGTTAGCCTCAGGAGAGTGATATCATTCATGGTCACTTGGTTGAAATAGGGGAATTTTTGTAAGGGAACAGTAAAAGGACCCTGTTCATGCTGGGCTGTTTGCGCTTGGCTAAAAGAGATCATTCCTGAGAATAGCCATATGGCAGGGGGAGGGATGAAGGGATCATCCCAAATAGTTACGCGGAGGGGTGGGAGAAGGTGTGTGCAGCACATCCACCCAAAAACCTCAGCCCCTTCTTTTAAATGGCAAACCCAACCAGCATTGCTTGCTATGGGAAATGAGGGCGCTGCAGTTTGAAAACATTCTCACATGTTATCAAGGCATTAGAAGCCAAACCCATGTACTCTTTGGCGTACCATGGCTGCCTGGAAACCGAATTCTGTTGCCCAGCCATGTGTGATGTGTCACCATACCGGCAGGTGCTCAATATAAAAAGCAAAATGTGACTTTATACCTAAAGCATATGTTCTGTCTGCTGTGAATTGCTTGATTCACTGTGAAAGAGTCTTCCTTTTGTTCTCAGAAATGGATCATCTTAAATTTTACTCTCCCTTTTAATCCCCCAGCAGGTGCAAATGTTTCTATGGTCCCTCTATCAACTCTGTCCCTGAGGTTATTGCAGATTAGAAGGTGAAAAAAATGTACTCACGATGACATGTTTTCCGAGCTCATGCAGTCCTCCCGCACTGATAGGGCACAGGTGAAGGCATGGAGGCATTCAGTGGAAGAGTCCAGGAAAGCATTAAGTGAGCACATTGAGAAGAGGCAGTATTCAGTGCTGAGGTTAATGGGGGAGCAAAAAAAAAAAAAAAGGGTGACTGGTGGAGCTGCAGGAAAGCCAACAAGAGCATAGACCGCCACTGCATCCACTGCACAACCGCCTGTCCTCCTCCTCAAGTTCCATATCCTCCTCACCCAAACGCCCAAGAACGTGGGGTGGGAGGGAGGCAACTCTGGGCACCCAGCCACTACACTCCAGAGGATGGCCCAAGCAACAGAAGGCTGTCATTCAAACAGTTTTGATTTGTAGTGTGGCTACAATAAGCAATGTGGTCTTGTCCTTCCCTCCTCTCTCCCACCCTATCCTACCCAGGATACCTTATCAGTTATCTCCCTTTTTTTTAATTAATAAAGAAAGAATGCATGGTTTCAAAACAATAGTGACTTTATTTCCTTTGCCAGCTGTGATAGAAGAGGGGAGGGTGGTTGGCTTACAGGGAGTTAAAAATCAACCAAGGGGGTGGGTTTGCATCAAGAAGAAACACACGCAACTGTCACACCGTAGCCTGGCCAATCATGAAACTGGTTTTTGAAAGCCTCTGTGATGTGCTGCGCACCTACCTGTGCTCTTCTAATCGCCCTGGAGTCTAGCTGTTCAAAATTGGCAGCCAGGTGATTTGCCTCAACCTCCCACCCCGCCATAAACATCTTCCCTTTACTCTCACAAATATTATGAAACATAGCAAACAGTAATAACAATGGGAATATTGGTTGCACTGAGGTCTAAACTAGTCAGCAAGCAGCACCAGTGAGCTTTTAAATATCCAAAGGCACATTCTACCACCATTATGCACTTGCTCAGCCTACAGTTGAACTACTCCTTACTACTGTCCAGGCTGCCTGTGTATGGCTTCATGAGCCATGGTAGCAAGGGGTAGGCATGTAGGATCAGGATTTTATAACTGTACTATGAGAATTAATGTATGATTTGATTTTATCCTGCCAGCCACCCTTTTTGAATAGCAGAAAGGAATGACAGACCAGAAAAGACGGTTACTCACCTTTGTAACTGTTGTTCTTCGAGATGTGTTGCTC
>NC_133774.1:84021340-84093595 GCF_003597395.2 Chelonoidis abingdonii | reverse complement strand
CACCAACACACCAGAGAGAGATTGGTCAGGTGTTTGGTTCCCTTTGTTTCACTCTTTTACAGGCAAAAGAAAATTAACCCTTACCTTACCTATCTACTTATGACAGAAGAACAATCCTTATGACTGATTATGGTCACCCTTTTGTTTTAGGATAAGTTATAATCTCTACAATGGTTTCCTATATGTATTACAAATCAGGCACTCTAGTTAAATATACATTTCTTTGTTTTAAGGTTTCAGTAAGTAAGAGACAGGATCTTGTATTGTGTCTATGTTAAGGAGATTAGAAGAACGGTGAGGGCCTGAAGCGCCAATGTGAATTGTTTTAGTTGTAAGATTTAGCAAGGCTTGATTTACAATGTAGTCTGCTGAATATAAAATACTGCTGTCTGTATACCTTTGAAGGTTTCTGTAAGAGATTGTTTGCGTGAATGAGGAATGCATTCTTCAGGAAAAGATGGTGCGAAAGCCATCACAAATGTCCAGATGATCAAGAAAAAGTGAGAGAGACTTGGAAAGACCAGGAGACAATCAGAAAACATCCATTATATCCAATGCTAAACATGTTAGCAGAACTGATGACCTCAGAGGTGAGGCAAGCACCCCCGAAGGCGAGACAACAAATAGGAGATAACGATGGGAAGCCCGACAATAACCATCAAATGATAACAGTAGAAAACCCCAAGATTAACACCACTTAAGGACTAATGATTACAGGATGACATTGCAAAATGCATGGACTCAAATGGGAATTTACAACTATAAAGCTGAGGTGTTTCGCCATGGAACTCTGGGTTCATCCTGCAAAGCCTCAGAGCATCGAATCGCGACTGACAAGAGCCCACCTCCACACTTGTGCTCAATCTAACTGGCCATTAGATTGACTCGAGTTACAACAGACTGGTAACTATAAACATCAACTGGCAGGACTCTGTGTGTGTGTGAGAGAGAGAGAAAGAGAGAGAGAGAGAGACTGAAAAGCATATGCTAACAGTTGTATTTTCAATAAATGTGGCATATTTGCCTTTTCCCTGTTATGCTTTGCATGAGCATAACAGGCTGGGTCTCCAAGGATAACTATTGTCATTTCAACATCCCCAACAGTAATTTTCTGGTCTGGGAAGTAAGTCCCTTCTTGCAGCTGCTCAAACAGCCCGGAGTTCCGAAAGAGGCAAGCTTCAGGCACCTTTCCCAGCCATCCCACGTTGATGTCGGTGAAACGTCCTTTGTGATCCACAAGTGCTTGCAGCACCATTGAGAAGTACCCCTTCTGGGTTATGTACTGGTTGGCATGGTGGTTCAGTGCCAAGATAGGGATATGCGTTCCATCTATCGCCCAACCACAGTTAGAGAATCGCATTGCAGCAAAGCCATCCACTATGACCTGCACATTTCCCAGAGTCACTACCCTTGATAGCAGAATGTTAATGGTTGCATTGACTATTTGAATCACAGCAGTCCCCACAGTAGATTTGCCCACTCCAAACTGATTCTTGACTGACCGCTAGCAGTCAGGCGTTGCAAGCCTGACAGTGCAATCACCACTCACGTCTCAACAGTCAGGGCAGCTCTTATCTTGGTATTCTGCCCTTCAGGGTAGGGGAAAGCAACTCACAGAGTTCCAGGAAAGTGGCCTTATGCATCCGAAAGTTTCACAGCCATTGGGAATCATCCCATACCTGCGACACTATGCGGTCCCACCAGTCTGTGCTTGTTTGCTGAGCCCAGAATCGGCATTCCACTCTATCAACAAGCCCTACTGCTGCCATGATTTCCCAATTGCCACAGACCATGCTTTCAGGAATGTCTGTGTCCATGTCTTCATCACAATCATCCTCATGCTGCCATTTCTTAGCCATGTTCTGCACATACTGCAGTATAATGCACGAGGTGTTTACAATGCTTGCAACAGCAGTAGTGACCTGAGTGGGCTCCATGCTTGCCATACTATGGCGTCTGCATGGGTAACCCAGGCAAAAAGGCGTGAAATGATTGTCTGTGGTTGATTTCATGGACGGAGGAAGTGATGACATGTACCAAAACCACCTGTGACAATGTTTTTGCCCCATCAGGCATTGGGAGCTTAACCCAGAATTCCAATGGGCAGCGGAGACTGCAGGAACTGTGGGATAGCTTCCCACAGTGCACCGCTCTGTGAGTCGATGCTAGCCACAGTAGTGAGGATGCACTGCACCGACTTAATGCGCTTAGTGGGGACATACACAATCAATTGTATAAAATCGATTTCTAAAAATCGACTTCTATAAAATCGACCTAATTTTGTAGTGTAGACATTTCCTGAGGCATCATCAAAGATAAAAATCTTGCATTGTTGAATCCTCATAACAGGTCAGAGGTGTAACAATTTTTTTCAATTTTCAAAAACAAAGTTTAATATGTGGAAATGATTGAAACACTAAACTGCTTCAAAATATGTTTTGATAAAAATTGTAGATATTCTGAAACGTGGAAATGAAGTGCTGCTCAAGGTCTTTTATTATCTGTCAGTTACATCAGCATGTGATACTTATTCTCCATTTGCTAATGCCACAGAGCTAACCATTTCTATCAGGCTCTACTCTCCTCTCTCCACCACCAACATATAAAACCAATGCAAGGAAGTTTATAAGCGGAATTGACTTGAGAATTTGCATATTATCTCTCTTCTCTGTGTCACCCATGCAGTGAAGTTTCTCTCACACACTATCTGCAAGCAAACATATTCTGACTATGATAGACCAGAGAGTTGGTTCATCAGCAATGCTGGATTTCTTTTACAGCTGTCATTTTGCAAACAAAGGAATAGAAATTCTCCGAAGACCATAGCAACAACATAAAGACTCAATCTAACTTCTACTGAAATCCAGGGGAAAACTCTCTGCTGGGCCACACATTACTAGCTATTTTGAGACTGACATCGCTTTATAAAAAAGAGGAGGCAAACCCAAACAAAACTGCTGGATTGGTTTGAATCAAAACCAGATGCAAACTTTTCATCTCAGGTCCACCTTTAGTGGTAAAGACAACTATGTCTTTTGAGAGTCAAGACAAATGGCTCTCAGGGTATGTCTACACTACGGGATTATTCCGATTTTACATAAACCGGTTTTATAAAACAGATTGTATAAAGTCGAGTGCACGCGGCCACACTAAGCACATTAATTCGGGCGGTGGTGCGTCCATGGGTCAGGCTAGCGTCGATTTCGCGAGTGTTGCACTGTGAGTACTATTCCATACTATCACCATAGTTCGCCCCCTCCCCTGCCCCTTAGAATTCTGGGTTGAAGCCCAGTGCCTGATGGGCAAAAAATCATTGTCGCAGGTGGTTCTGGGTAAATGTTGTCAGTCATTCCTTCCTCAGGAAAGCAATGGCATCAATCATTTTGCGCCTTTTTCCTGGATTGCCTGGCAGACGCCATAAGCCAGCGCAATATGGAGCCCGTTCAGCTTTTTTTTTTTTTTTTTTTTTTTTTTTTTTTAACCAGTCACCTGTATGTGTACTGGATGCCGTGGACAGAGGCGATACTCCACACTACACAGCAGCATTCATTTGCTTTTGCATGAAGCAGAGGCGGTTATCAGTTGTCTGTAGTGTCTGCTCCGGGGTAATGGCAATGAGATGACGGTTATCTGTCCCTCGTACTGTCTGCTGCTATCATGGGTGCCCCTGGCTGAGATCGGCCGGGGCGCAAAGCAAAACTGGGAATGACTCCCCGAGTCAATCCCTCCTTTATGTTTCTAAAATAGAGTCAGTCCTGCTAGAATATGGGGCAGTGTACTAGAGAACCAGTGTATCAGAGAGCACAGGTGCTCTGTGTCAGATCCCGCAGAAATGAATGAGCTAAATGCCATTCACAGGAGGGTGGCCCTGGCAACACCCACCCATATGCTTCCCCTCCTCCCCCACCTTCTGGCTACCGGTGCAGTGTCCCCATTTGTGTCATGGAGTTCTAAAGATGCAGGAATAAGAACACTGCAGTTTTCGTGAGATTAAATAAAAGGAGGAGGCCAGCCCTTCCTGTGCTATGACAGTCCAGGCAGGACATGTAAGTGTGCGTGGGAGAGAAGTCCACATGCGCTGCTAGGACAGTCCAGGCAGGACAGTACTTTTTTTACACAGGAAAGGGAGGGGGTGATTGAAGCTCCAGCCCCAGTGCTATGATGACGACGTTACCAGCCGTTCTGTACATCTACTGGGATAACCAGGGATATTTCCTCTTTTTACCCAGATGCGCACCTCGCAGTTCTGTCTCAACCTCGGCCAGCAGGGTATTCAGCAGTTATCAAGCTAGGAGCACTTCCGGGTTGATAAGGACGGTTACCGTCCTACTGCCATCTCCACGGGGAAGAGAGAAGAGCGAATACGCGCCTCACTGCTGCAGCATCAACGTCTACCAGCAGCATTCAGTAGACATAGGGTGACAATTGAAAGAAAGTCAGAAACGATCTCTTTCCTTTCTTTATGTGGTTGGAGGGGGGAGTAAATTGAGAGGCGTCCCCTGGACCACGCCACATGTGTTTGCCTACACCATTGGAAGCTCAGCCAAAATGCAAATTACGTTTTCAGAGACTGCTGTGGACTGTGAGATAGCTGGAGTCCTCAATACTCCCTCCCTCCTGAGCGTCCTTTGAGTCTCTTCGACTTCCCGTTACATTGTCACGCGCCCTGTGTAGCCTGGAGATTTTTTTTTTCAACAAGCTTTGACATTTCGTCTTCTGTAACGGGCTTCGATAGACAGTTTGTTTCCCATACAGCAATGAGATCATAATCTCCATAGGTCTGGCTGGGCTCTTTTGGGATTTGGGACTGTATCACCACTGTGCTGATCAGAGCTCCATGCTGGCAACAGGAAATGAAAATCAAATTATCGCGGGGCTTTCCTGTCTTACTGGCCACAGCATTCCAGTTCCAAGATTGCTGTCCAGAGGTCACAAGTGGTCACTGTGGGATACCGCCCGGAGGCCAATACCGTCGATTTGCGGCGACACTAACCCTAATCCGATATGGTAATACCGATTTTAGCACTACTCCTCTCGTTGGGGAGGAGTACAGAAACCAATTTAAAGAGTCCTTTATATCGATATAAAGAGCATTGTAGTGTGGACGGGTACAGCGTTAAATCAGTTTAACGCTTCTAAAATCAGTTTAAACACGTAGTGTAGACCAGCCCTCAGAGTTTAAAAGGGATACAAGTGAGTCCACGCAAATGGAAAGTAGATAATAAATAGCTGCTTCTATCTAGGTTCGCACCCATCAACATAACATCTAGGCACTGATACTAAGTTGATTTGTCAGGGAGAATCTCAGGATACTATTTTTTCTTTCATCTTACATCAGAAATGTATCACTTTAATATGACAATAGTAACTGTTCAGGCATCTTTGATAGGGTGGATTTTTGACTTAACTACCCTATCAATTGAAATTATAGGTTGTAATATAGTGCTAAAGGTTACAAATAACTTGTGGCTTTTCTGTCCCCCTGAATCACACAATGACAACCAAGAAATGCCCCATAATGTATTTATTTTAATCAACTATTTTAAATTAAGGATCAATTGCAATTAATTTTTTCCCAGTAATAAAAGGCATATTTTCTACTAAATTTCCCTTGAATGAACAGAGTTGTATGCTACAATAAAATAGAGTAATATATGAATAATATTAGGCTAGTTGAGAACATTGGTTAATCAGCACGAATCTGAATGTATCATGATATTCCTACTAAGTGGCTTGTAGTAATTATAGTAATCCAGGTGCAATAAGCATATTAACACTTATGTAGTTTTAATTTGTGGAGGAAATTAATTTAGGATTTGAAACTGCATTAGATCAGACTTTGGGTGTTTCAAACTAAAACTGTCTACAGCATTTAAGGGTTGAGTTTCTCCACTTTTAGAATGTTCACCAACTACATCATAGCAATAAAGGCTTTTTTTCTGTGCTGCAAAGTGTTTCTTGCTAATTTAATAGATTTAATAATTTTATAATAGGTGTTTGTGCCATTTGTACAGTATCAGGAGTAATCCACTTCTGAAAAGGCACTTTTTAAAAGAACATGAACATTCCAGTATTAATATTCACATTATATCACATTTGCCCAATTTGACAGGCAAATCCATCAGATTTTGTAGCTCGACTACCTTCAGCAAGCTCCATCCAAATTTTATCATACTGCTTTATGTTTCACTTTATCAGCAATAATCCCACAAAAAATATTATTCCAGGAGCTGAATCTCTTTTAGCTGCCCCGATGATGATCCAAAATGATGATTTTTATAAGCATGGTTGACCTAGCGGTCCATTCAGTGGCAGAAATAAATGGGTAAAGTGAGCATACATAACCTGGGAGTCCAGGGGCACATTTTATATATGCAAAACCATCAATTCCAGTTTATATTTGTGCGATTTTATTTTACCCCATGCTGACACTTTAAAACTCATGAATTTCAATGTGTTCTCCTCTTTTGAAGGGTACTGTGATCAAAATGGTATTTGATTTGAAATTCATTCTTGTCTATGGGACTGACAGGGCATAGCACTCTAAAACTGCAGGGGATTTAGCTGAATTGGAAAATAAAAGGTTGTTGCTGGATTTTATCACGCTGCTGCTAATGACATTACATGAGATGCTAATAGGTAGGTAATGAAGCAGTAATTCATGTTAGGGAAAGTCACTGCTGCCAACTTGTAGAAGCACACACACATATACAGCCCATGCCCCACACAATTACTCTCAGTCTTGCCAAAATTAGAATAAGGCCTGCAGTCCTGTACAAAAGAGTCTGGAGTTATTGGAGAGGAGGGGAGGCCAGGCTGAAAACTCCACAGTTTGAGACCTTATACTTGGAGAATGGGAAGCAGGAACATAGATGGGAGAAAAAGAAAGAGAGAGAGTGAGGAAAAGACCATGGAAGAGGTGGGGAAACACCAATGGGGACATGGGAGAGAGCAAAAAGCAGAGGAATATCAGGAATGAGAAGAGAGAGAGAAAGAAGTGAGAATATAAGTTTTATAAGAGAGACAGAAAAAACAATAGAAAGAAATATGAAAAAGAAATAAAGATGCATAGACATTAAAGAAATAAAGGTTGGAGGGCCTGTAGGAAACAAAGAGAAGATAATGAAGAGATGGGGAAAGAAAAACGCAAGAAAACATACACAAATGTAAGGTTTCTAAATTTCATTGTATTTAGTCTATTTTATTCCATTAAAGATTTCCTGCCATGCCCATCTCCACAGTATCAAAAATCTTTAACCGTTTTCCTGCATTTTACTCTATTTCCTTGTCAGAAAAAACAGAAGCTGTGAGTAGGGAGATGTAAAAGAAGGAATCCAAAAAGAGAATTGAATGTCAAATAGTTGAATATCCATCACTGGTCAATCAGAAATACACCTGGAACTTACTGCATATCTTCCCATTTGGAGTCTAGGAAAGACAGAAAATCTTTGGACTGATTGCCATGTTGGCATTTCTATTATTAATAGCCACAATTAGCTCCAGGGCTTGATTTGGCTAGTCACTGTACAAAGACAAGGTCTCTGCTCCATACATCTTTGGAATTATTAACCTTGGGGCTGGTGAATGAGGAGAATCAGTATTTATATTGCTTCAAATTGAAATCTACTAGAAAGCAAGGGCCAATGGCCTTCAGCAAGATACTGATTTTTTGCGGCTAGAAATGTTTATCAGAGGCATCTAGTTGGCTGAGTTAGATAGAACCAGAGCCTACAGCTGGACACCTTTGCCTTGACTGGTAGATAACACTGTATTCAATACCAAAGTGACAATTCATTAGCAAACAGGTACAGACTAGCCAGAGAAGCCTATAAGTGAGCCTCATCTCACCCATAGGAAAGTAGTTACAGTTGCTCTGACTTGATCACTTCTGTCACTTAATTCCATCCCCTCATTATGTGCTGCATCTCTTATTTTCTGCTGATTATTTCTCCATTATGTGCATGGCCTTAACACCTGTTCTACTTTTTATTTGTAATTCTTTGTCATGCCCCCCCATGACAGTTTTAGCGCTGAAAAATGCCAGTATAGACAGCACTTTATCACTGGGCGCTACCACCACTCATTCAAGGTGGTTCTTTTTATTGCTGGGAGAGCTCTTCCCCAGCAATAATGCATGTCTACACTGCCCACATCACAGCACTGCCATGGCCGCGCTGCAATGTGGGCAGCATAGTTATACCCTAGGCTATGTCTACACTACACAGCTTTTAGCTACATGGCCGTGTCGCCATAGCCATGCCCAGGAATGGCGCCAGGGTTTCTGGCGTCCTAGGCGCTGGGCCATTTCACTGCCCCGTGCGCTGGTCTCGGGGCTCTGGTGGACCTGCCGCAGGCAGGTCCACCGGAGCTGTGGGACCAGCGGACCGTCCTCAGAAATGCCTGCGGCAGGTCCACCGGAGCTGCGGGACCAGCGGACCATCCACAGGTACGACTGCGGCACCTCCACCAGAGCCGCCTGCCACCCCCCCCAGCAAAATGCCACCCTCCCCATAATGCTGGTGCCCTAGGTGACTGCCTAAGTCGCCTAAATGAAAGCGCCGGCCCTGGCCATGCCACTGAAAGTTGCGCTGTGTGGCTACTGTTTGTTGGCTCTCCTGACGACAAAAAGTCTATTCCCAATAGAGCTTCCTGCCGTCAACGCGCTGTTCACATTGGCGTTTGTCACAGCAAAACTTTTGTCTTGGGGGGAAGACAACATTTTGTCATTCAATTGCCAGTGTAGACATAGCCTTATTTATTTATTTTGGAAGGAAAAGGAAGCTGTTATTTGTCCCATAGAAATATAAGGTTTTACTGTGGAGTGAAGAGTAAGAGAGTGCAGTGTAGACTGGAATCCTAAAAATCATATGAGAGAAGTCAAAGCGTCGGCGGAGTTTTCATAAGTGACACAGACAGAAATAGATACATTCTTAAAGGAGTGTGGATAACCTCAATGACAAACATAATTTTGATCTAATTGCTTATCTTTTTGTGCCTTGTATAAATTACAAGAACCACAGCACAAAGGCTAGGTAGTCACTTAATATTCTCTGATAAGTTTGGGACAGAATGATAAAGGGATATCAGTTGTTTTCAATAATTGTGGGAAGGATTGTTTTAAAAAACAATTAGTTTTTGAAACAGCTTCTATACACAAACTACCTGAGATTCTCTCCCTGTGTTTCCTATAAAGCTCAGTAGAATGATTTTTGTTGTGGTTTGGGGATTTTTAACACAGTCATTTAATGGAACTAATGGATTAGCAAGATGAGTGCCTTAGTGAAGACCAAATAAGTAATTTAAAGTAGTTAATCACAGGAGCATTCAGTGGAAAAACTAAAACAAAACACAACCATACAAAGTAACAACCACCTAAATTTGAATGGCTACTTGTCACCACATAGGCCACAGTTTCTAAAGGTGATTAGTGCTTTGAGGTGCCTCTGTTTTGGATGCACAAAGTCAGACATCTTAAAGAATCCTTAATGTTATAGCAGAGGTGCCAACTTTGTGATTTGTAGGGGGGTATTCAACTTCCACTCTGCCCCAGGCTCTTCCCCCAGTTCATCCCTTTCCCCCAAACCTCCATCCTTGCCCCACCTTTTCCCACATCACCCCTCTTTACACCCCAATCCACCTTGCCCCACCTCTTCCTGCCGCTTCCCCTGAGCGTGCCCCATCCTTGCTCCTCCCCCTCCCCCAGTGCCTCCTGCATGCTGCTGAACAGCTGATTGCGATGGGCAAGAGGCGCTGGGAGGGCAGGGGAGGAGTTGATCAGCAGGGTCCACTGGCAGGTGGGAGGCACTGCAGGGGAGAGGGAGGAGCTGCCGGTGGGCTGAGCACTCTTTTTTTTTTCTGTGGTTGCTCTAGCCCTGAAGCACCCATGGAGTTGGTACCTGTGTGTTATATGATGGGTGCTCTTTATTTTCTCAAAATCATGCCCAAGTCAGGTATGTTAAGTTGGGTACCCAAAAATGGTGACACCTAAAATCACTAGTCAACTTTGACAATTTTGGTCCACAACCACTGTGCTTTTTAAAGGTAGATAATAATAAATACTGCTACTAATAATAAAATATTATGATTATTCTATAATTGTAAAATTGTATTATTATAGTATGATATAATTGCAATAATTATGTTATTGTTGCAATATAATCCTAGACAAAAAACTATATTATGGTGGAATTAATCATGTATCACTAAATAATGGGGGAAAATATTATAGGGCTGTAATTATCTCAGAACCAGGCATTATACAAACCCAATTAATTCTTCCCTGTAGTGATGCCACACAGTTATGAATAAGGATTTTAGTGTTCGTGGTCCTAGATAAGATTTAACTGATTTTTAAAGACAAATTTGATTTTTCCCCTCCTAGCATCCCTACAGACCAAGATAAGGAAGCTGCCCTGATTTATAATGTAAGGGGATGAAGGCCATGTCTACAGTTACAAGCTTACAGTGACACAGCTGTACCGCTGTTAGAGTGCTCTTGTAGCCATGTCATGCCAGTGAGAGAGAGCTCTCCTGTCAACATAATAAAACCAATTCAATGAGTGGCGGTACCTATGTTGGCAGGAGAGTGTTTCCCACCAACATAGTGCTGTGCACATGACAGCTTACGCTGGAAAAACTTGTGTCACTCTTGGAGGTATTTTTTTTACACCCTGAATGACAAAAGTTTTCCAACATAAGTGCTAGTGTAGACATGGCCCTATGAGAAGCACGTATCCAGTGGAGACTACACATGAATATTGTGTGCAATTATTACATATGGAAGCAAGCTATCACAATTAATTGATTAACTACTACAGGAATTCCTATAGACCTAACAACACAACAATACATTGCTGTGAAAGATGCTAGAATCTGTACATGGACTGAGCAGAATGAAGTCAACGGCTATTCAAAGTTGTCAGCACCTGATGCCCAAGCAAAGTAGTAATAATTATAAATATTCATTTGGCATATTTATTCAGTACCCAAAAGTGTGCTAGGTGCGTTAGAGACATATCCATGACTCAGAGACCTATTCATGTGAATAGGCTGAGGAAATGGATTCCACTAAAATAGTGTTGGATGGGTTTTTTAGACTTTATTCTTTATACATTTTCTCTATGAAATAGCAAAAATTTCTCTGCTTCCTTTTAGTGTGTGCAGTGGAAGAGAAATGATAATGTTGCACAATACCACTGTTAACCACAGCAACATGATATTGCCACTCTATTCAACAATATGGAGCCTTCTAGGACTTTAAGAAGCATATTCACAACCAGTCAGAAAGACACGTCTCCTACCAAAGACACGAAAAGCAGAATAATGGGGATGACAGCTCCACAATGTGAGAAAAACAGAGTGCTGCAAAGGAAAACGAGGCAACATCTGCACTGTATATTTGTCACAGTTTTTAAGCATTTCAGTAACATTGCCAAGTTTGCTTACCTGGTTGATGCACTCAAGTATATCTCTGTTTATTTCTGTTCCCACTGCTAGATGCAATCCAATTCTTTTGTCTCATCACTGGCAGTAATGCTTTCAAAGGCATTGTTCCCCAACATGGGCTGCTGCTTCATCAGCAATTGCTCAAGTAATGAATACAATTAATCTCTGTTTTTTAATTTATACTGAAAATGTTGGTCATGCATAACATACCATCCTAAGGTATTTTCCATTCTCTTATATTCTCTTATTAAAGTTGTTAACAGCCTGAAGGCACAATCTTAATAGTCCATTCAATCCAAAATGGACTTATTGAAAGGTTTCTAATATGAAGTGCTAATTGTTGGCATCAAATACCAGTGGGGGAAAAAATGCTAATCAAGTTAGAGGGCCAAAAAGATACCAAGCACTCAGCAATTTCTGTGATAGCATTTTCTCTCTCTCATAGATTTTAAGGTCAGAAGGGACCATTGTGATCATCTAGTCTGACCTCCTGCACATTGCAGGCCATAGACCATCACTCACTCTTGAAATAGACTCCTAACCTCTGGCTGAGTTACTGATGTCCTCAACTCATGGTTTATAGACTTCAAGTTACAGAGAATCCACAATTTACACTAGTTTAAACCTGCAAGTGACTCGTGTCTCATGTTACAGAGGAAGTCAAAACCCCTGCAAGGTCTCAGCCAATCTGAACTGGAGAGAAATTCCTTCCTGACCCCAAATATGGTGATCGGTTAGACCCTGAGCATGTGGTAAGGACCCCCCAAGCAGATACCTGGGAAAGAATTCTCTGTAGTATCTCAGAGCCGTCCCCATCCAGTGTCCCATCTCCAGCTGTTGGGGATTTTTGCTACTGGCAGTTGCCAATGGGTCACATGCCATCATAGGCAGTCCCATTATTCCATTCACTCCATCAATTTATCAAGTTCATTCTTGAAGCCAGTTAGGTTTTTTGCCCCCACTATTCCCCTTGGAAGGCTGTTCCAGAACTTCACTCCTCTGACGTTAGAAACCTTTGTCTAATTTTGAGACTAAACTTGTTGATGGCCAGTTTATAGTCATTTGTTCTTATATCTGCATTGGTGCTTAACTTAAATAACACCTCTCCCTCCCTTGCATTTATCCCTCTGATGTATTTATAGAGAGCAATCAGATATCCCCTCTGCCTTCTTTTGGTTAGGCTAAACAAGCCAAGCTCTTTGAGTCTCCTTTCATAAGATAGGTTTTCCATTCCCCGGATCATCCTAGTAGACCTTCTCATATTATCAGTTTGATTACCTTCTGCTTGCCTTTTCCTCCAGTCAATAGCTTAATGACATTTGCACTACTAATACAAAGTGGAATAAGTCATATTTAAATCCTTTGTGGAGAGGATCAGTATATTCCAGATTGTGTGTTCTTTGATTTACCTCTAGCACTTATTAGCTGCTCGAGACTAAAGAGAATCCTATGGGTTTATGCTTTTGGCCTCTGAGCTTCATATTTCCTTCTTTATCTTTAACATTTGTATAAAACTTACAGCTAGCAAAAGAATTCACCCTTTGTTGCTCAAGAACGTGTAATAATCTGGGATTCATTTATTTATACTAATTAATTAATTAATTAATTCTCTGGAATTATGCAGGACATAAAGTGCTTATTCATTCCTGTAGGTGCCTTTGCTGCATATTAAAATGGCAATCATACCAGTACAAACAAAACTAAATGCAAAAGCCTTCCCCAAACAAGAAAGAAAACAAAAGAGATGCCAGCCGTAAATTCCTGCCCTCATCACATCCTTCCATCCCCAAAGGCCCGGGGAAAGAGATGACCTTTGCAGTATGACTAGATTGACAGAAATTTCAGTTATTTCAGCCCAAATTGATATGGGAGAGAGGGAGTAAATTTGCTATTTCAGAATCCCACATGGAAAACACCCTTTCTTCTAAACAATTGGGACTCTGCTCCCAGCACATACACTGACTGCAATTTTGCTAGAATAACAGAGACAGCAGGGCGATTCCTCATAGGCAGATCCCAAAATATTTGTGATTTTGAGCTACAAAACCCACAAGTTAAACTTCGCTTGGAAATCAACAGGCAGTCGCTGCAGAGCACATCACACAGATGCATGTGTCTGTACTGAAAAACAACACTTCAAAAGAGAGACTCCGTGTTCACTTCAGCCTGCAAGCTATTTTCATATGTAAACCCAATGCTGTAATCGAATCTGAAAGGTAAGAAAGGCAGGAGTCACAGTACCAAGGACCATCCAAAAGAAATGGTCACAATATCCTGGCCAGCTGCATATGAAAAAGCAAACCTAATCTAAAAACAAACATCCTGGCCATTGCTGCTGTATGATAGCTGAAGATTCAACAATATCCAAAGATCCAGCAGTACCCCCAAATTACAAACATTTATAATGAAAGCAGGCACATATCCTCAATAAAAGGGCAAAAATTGTCCTTACTATACTTTCAGGTTCCTTCCCTTGTCCATTTCGCACCAACTCCTTCTTATCTGGACTGAATTTCAGTCAACTTGTTCTCATCCATGTCCCAGTCTCTGCCAAAACAGTGAGTGAAGCACTCTCACCACTATGAGAGGTATGGATAATTTAACGTTCTTATTTACAGCCTTCTGTCCACAGCATTTTGTTTTTATAAGATTGTTAAAGAAATTGCAAGGCAACCTCTGTTTCTAGTGAGCAACAAGAGAGATAGACTTTTACCTGAAACACTTGTGCATGAACTGACTAATGGTACTAAGAAAAAAGGTTCATTCAGAATACTTAATGCCATTTAATTTAATCACATACAAAGAGTGAATATGACTTCAGTGGGACTTAAGCACATGCTTACGTGCTTTATTGAGCTGAGGCCCCTGTGACATTGGGTAAAATCTTGGCCCCATCAAAATCAATGGCATAATACCCATAGACGTCAGTAGGGGTGGGGGGGTGGGTATCAGGATTTCACCCTATTATGGCTAACCAATACTTATTAATTCCTTACATAACTATTATAAGTATGGGAGTAAAATGTATAATTTCTCTTTATCTGTATGATGAATTAACCAGACAACAAAGCTAGATTATGCCAATACAGTAATTTCCCTGGGTGTTCAAATTAGACCTGTATAATTTGAGGAATACAACCTAATGGCCAATACATGCTCACATTTTGCTAAAAAACCTCAGCATGTTCACCAAACTTTTGAACCGAAGTAAAATGAAGTGAGAAAGTAAAGTGGAATCAGAAAAAATACACTTTTAAATACTCTATCTGCCTGAATATATCACAGAGTAGGCCAAATGGGTCTGAGTCTCTGATGGCAAGAGCAGACAGCGAGCATTATATGGGAGCTGCAGCAAGTGAACTGGGTGCAGAGTGGAGAATTCATTCATTCATTCTTTGACTGCAGGGTAAATATAGACCCAGACGAGAGTAAGCTTGTCATTTGTTGCTTGATATTACCGTCAGCAGAATATGGTGCCTGACTCTATTTCCTCATATCTCTAAACCAGCCAAATGAAATTATTCCCTCTTGCAAAAGAAACATAATCTAATGGTGGGGAAAATGCTGAATATGAAAGTAGAGTCTGAAAATGAAAGTCTTATTGCCTTTCCATAGAACTCTCTATTTTGCTGTTGTGAGTTTATTCTTAACATCTAATTGTCAGTCTTGTCCCTGGTGTTAAATACTCTCTCTTTATAAAATAATAGATGAATAAAAGATGTCTTCACTTTTCCACTTCTCAGTCATGAATTCAAATCCAGCCCACTAACTGCATATTTCTACTATGAGTCTGCCCGTGTGAAATTAATGTGATGGTCTAGTCTTTTCCTATGAAAAAATGCTCACATCACACAAAGCACCGCTATAATTGCCAACATTTGGCAAAGAATCTGGTAGTCTTAGCAAAGGTCTGAATAGATATGGTGAGTGAACTATACACTTATCCCTCATGGTGATCTCTCAGGGTTGAGGCAAATGTATGGGACTACATGGGGAAGTATGTATTGTCATTTCCCATGATGTTGATGTTGAGACGATAAGGAGAAAGCTACAGTCAATTGCCGTATACCACCTTTATCAAATAAAAAATTTGTATAACATTTATTTTAAAGAGGTTTCTCTTTTTCACTCTTTACCTCTTGAATATCTTTCACCAATTTAACCAGAAATTCTTTGGTTCAAATCCTGCAGTCCTACTTGGTCTAAACTTCAGTTGAGTTCAATGAAAAATAAAGGACTGCAGGACTTTGCCCTTGACCCTGGACACTAAATACAGTATCTTAATAAGAAGATCACAACTGATTCCTCAGACATGTGGTTTTTACGTGGCTTCCTTTTCCTTAAGGAATATTTTAAGAACTGTATTTAGGCGATATCACTGACCTAGAAAACAAGAAGTCATATGAACAAATACTAGTTTTTGAGAGCTATATTTATGCAATAAGAACATTTCTTCACCATTTGAGCTACCACCATCTTTCACTGTTGATCAATTGAATAACCTCCTAGAAATTGCTAAATTTGGAGGAAAGAGTATATACAATAAATAATGAAACATCAGTATAACTTTATATCAACATTTCATAGGGTCATATGTTATAAACTAACCTCAATGGATATAAATTACCTTGTTGCCATACAGAAAAATCATTTGATTTGCCTAGAGTTTTCACTAATTTTGATTGAACAAACTGTTGACAGTAAAACAATTAATAACAACATCCCAGATATAATTTGTCTTCCACAGTCAACAATTAAATTGATAGGTTTCAGAATAGCAGCCATTTTAGTCTGTATCCGCGAAAAGAACAGGAGTACTTGCGGCACCTTGGAGACTAACAAATTTATCTGAGCACAAGCTTTCATGGGCTACAGCCCACTTCATTGGATGCATGCAGTGGAAAATACAGTAGGAATATATATATATATACAGAGAACATGAAACAATGAGTGTTACCATACACACTCTAACAAGAGTGATCAGTAAAAGTGAGCTATTACCAGCAGGAGAGGAAAAAAAACTTTTTGTAGTGGTAATCAAAATGGTCCATTTGCAGCATTTGTCAAGAAATTGTGAGGAACAGTGTGTGGGGGGAAATAAACATGGGGAAATAGTTTTACTTTGATGTTCTTAATCTCTTCAATTATAGTTCTATTTATTATATATTTTTACTACACCTCTACTTCGATATAACGCTGTTTTTGGTTCTTGGGAGCCAAAAAATCTTACCGCGTTATAGGTGAAACTGTGTTATATTGAACTTGCTTTGATCCACTGGAGTGCACAGCCCCGCCTCCCGGAGCACTGCTTTACCACGTTATATCTAAATTCTTGTTATATCGGGTGGTGTTATATAGAGGTAGCAGTATAGTTGCTAGAGGGATGGCAACATTTAGCATGTGTGTATCTATGACAAAATACAAATATGATATAAAATTCAGACACTTGTAAAAAACTCACTAAATGATTAAATTTATTTCAGTGTTCACCCTGAGTTAGATTCCTGTAATTATGTACACCCTGTGATGGGGTGTGTCATAAACAGATAGCTAAGAGTTAATGTTTCTTTTACCTGTAAAAGGTTAACAAAGAGAACCAAACACCTGACCAGAGGACCAATCAGGAAACCGGATTTTTCAAAGTGAGGGAGGGAACTTCTGGGTGTGTTTTGTCTTTGTTCTGTCTATTTGTTTTTCTCTCAGCTTTGAGGGAAGAGTTTTTTTTTTTCTAGTCTCCAAGCTTTCTTTCTAACCCTTTACTGTTTCCCAATTGTGGAGTACAAAAGGAAACAATATTTATATTGATATTTTTGTTTTACATGTGTGAAGTTGCTGGAATGTTCAAATTGAATACTTTTGAAATCAGACTGGTTATTCATATTTTCTTATAAAGCCAATAGGCCCTGTATGGTCCATTTTGATACAGAACAATTTATATTCTTAGGTTTTCTTTCTTTTTTTATATAAAGGCTTTCTATTAAAACTTGTTGATATTTCTTTTCTAGTTAAGGCAGGAATAGGAATCTCTTTGCCAGGATACTGCTCTCTCAGGGAAGGACTGGGAGGGGGGAAGAAGAAGGGGGGGGAAGAGGTAATCGTTCCTCTCTGTTTTGTTTGTTTCAAGGATTGAAGCAGGGAAATCTCCTAGTATCCCCAGGGCGGGAAAATCTGGGAGGAGGTAAAGAGCAGGAAGGGAAGTGGGTTATTTCCCTTTGTTGGAGGCTCAAGGCATCTGAGTCTTGGGGGTCCCCCAGGGAAAGGTTTGGGGGACCAGAGAGTTTATCAGGTATTCAGAATCCTGATTGGTGGCAGCGAGATAAGATCCAAGCTGGTAATTAAGCTTGGAGGTTTCATGCTAGCTTCTCAGTTTATGAACACTAAGGTTCAAATCTGAGTAGGAAGCTATGACAGGGTGTATCAACCCCTCACTGATGACGCAAGAGTTAACAAACTGCCTTGGGCCCAAGAAGCCATGCCCACTCTCCCTTGCTGGGCATGCTCTTAGTGGAGGATGTGACGCTGCATCTCATATTCTTCATAAAAATATTGTTGTGATATGAATATGGCATAACTAAAATATGTTTTATACAAGATGGGTCATGTGAGGTATCATTGGAAAGGTTATGATTTGCTGAATGTGATTATCCAATTTATATGCAAGTGTCAATTCTGTATCTGAAGTTAGGAATATTCATTATGTAACAATTACAACTGTGTATGTACTTGGGGAATGCCCACCAGACAGTAGGCAATCAGCCTGAGTGGGCCATTCTGAAAGACAATAAAATGAGTCTTTGAAGATGCTGATCTCTCATCTTCCTGGAGTTCCTTCTTGTGGATGTTACAAATAAACCTTGTCTCATGGTGGCTTTAATACTGCAAGGTCATGTGATAATATCACCTGGTACAGAGTACCATCTTGGTCTCTGCTAGTATTTTTCCACTGGAAAGAAAGGATTCACAGCTTATGTAAGTCCTATTTAAGGGTGGGAAGTGAGTTAATCAAGACTCTTCTCCACTACCATCCTTCCCAAGAAGGAAGACTGCTAAAAACACCTGAACTAAAAAAGGAATTAAGCTGAGGAAAGGCAAGGGCTGACTCCAGGCTGAGACAGGGGAAACAGAGAAATAACTGGAACTCTCAGCTGCAGAAACTGTGCAACCTTCCTAAAACAACATTTAGGGTGAGAAATTACTATTTGTAACCTGTTTCTTTAGAGTATTGAACTTAGTTTACGTGTTTTGTTTTATTTGTTTAGTAATCTGCTTTGTTCTGTTTGCTATCTCTTATAATCACTTAAAATTTACCTGTTGTAGTTGATAAACTTATTTGTTGTTTATTCCAAAACTCACTTTGTGCAATTCATAACTAGGAGGGCAAAGAGCTCTGCATATCTTCACGTTGAGGGAGGAGGCAATTTTTATGAGTTTACACTACATAGATCTTTATACAGTGCAAGACAATATAATTTTGTGTTTACACTCTAGAGGGTGTGTGCACGGTTGTGCTGGGCATTTCCCTAGCTAGTCTCTCCCACAGGGAGCTAACTGCAGACTCTGTGATTCTACAACTGGGTGTGTCCCTGCCTGTGCTGGAAAGAGGCTTGAGAGCCTTTCACAGTAGCACAGAGTAAGGGAAACCCAGGCTGGTAGGACAGGCAGGCTCAGTGGGACCCTAGCATATCTGCTGACGCCCCTAAAGGGGGGGTCCAACCCATTACAGAGGGAACACAAAAAGAAGGAGCTCAGCTCAGTCTTGGCTAGCTGAGGAGGAGAGTGATTGTATGCAGCAGACTTCTGGCCAAGAAGCTGTTGGGACTCCAAATCGCCCGGGCCAAGCACCCTGACTACACTGCGGGAAGTCAGTCGACTACGGGGACCAAAGGGGATAACATGCCGCAACCAGGGGAGGAACTACCAGAGGCAGAACAAAGAGTAGGAAGCAGTCCAGGGGATATGAAGCCCTGAGCCCTGTACCAGGGAAACTGGTTTTGAAGGGTTCTGGTTCAGAATCTGATGGAGTAGGGTGAGTCTAGGTTCCCCTACCCTCCCCACTCACCACTAGGCAACACTGCCAGAGAGAGCGACTCCTTAGACACATCCTGGGTGTTACTTCTACCACAGAGAGCTGGCTACTGTCATCAGAGGAAGAACCCTCTTAGACGCCTGATGCTGGACACTTCTGTCTTTGAGCAAAGTGGATCCTTGAACCTTTGCTGACCTCTTGACACATCCATTCATTATGACCATCTCAGTGAATTAAAAATATCCCAAACGTCACCTTTTCTTCAGAATTCACTAAAAGGCCACCTGTCATTTCTATTGAATTTCCACTAATCAAGTGCCATTACATGCTTATTAGGAGTAAAAATGTACCCAAAATTGTATTCATTTATTTTATGATGTAGTCAAATTAGGTAGAAGACCTCTATGTGATGTCAACAGTTCTATTCCTTTTAATTGTGTTAAGCCAATTTCCATAAATATTTTTACTAGTTAGATGATTACAACAATTACATTATATAAGGAATGTGTGTTAAAGGGGTTTTGTTCTTCCTAATCACAGGTTGGTATTGGAGTGTTAGAAGCAAAAACTGTCCTCCAATCTAACAATATAACATCAACTTTTAATCAGGAACCAGGTATTTTCTCATTTGTATAGGAAATAAAATTTAGTTTGGATGACTAATATTTCATTGCATTCTGTTGAGTCTCAACCAGGGGTCTGAGGCCAATCAGGAGCTCAACCAAGCAGGGCCAACATTACACTCACTGGAGCCCAGGGCAGAAAGACCAAGCCCCACCACCCCAGGCTAAAGCCAACACCTGAGCAACTTAGCTCTGCGGGATACCCAGCAATCGGTCTGCTTGCTACTGCTAATGCCAGCCCTTGCTTTTATATGCAGAAAAACAGTTGTGAACACAGGTTGGCTGTGGAGTTCTTATAGCATGTTGGGGGGGACCTCCGAAAGAAAAAGATTGAGAACCCCAGCTTTGTAGTATATTTTTTAGAAGTAATTGAGATGGGGCAGCGAGTTGTATGGACCAGTGGTGCCCGGGCTCCAGCAAAATCAGGACCCAGGGTTCCACCAATATTTGAGGCCAGGTTGCTCCCCTGGCCTCACCTGCTGCCCCTGTGCATCTCCCCTGGAGCATCCCTTGGCCCTGCCTGCCGTCCCCACATGCCTCCCCTGAGCATCCGTGCCTGCCCTGGGCAGTGGGTAGCTGTCCCCTGCAGCTCCACACTGCACTCCCTCACTGGCCACTGCTGCAGCTGGCTACGAGAGAGTGGCACTGGGGGCAAACTGAAGCCGCTGCTGTGCCTGCAGAAGGAGGAGGGGAGCAGGCGCATGGCAGCCACCACCCCTCCGGCAGGCAACTCCGAGTTGACTTGGGGTCGGGGGGTGTCTTATCATGGCAGGGCCTCCTGAGCAGCAGCCTGGCGAGAGCTTGGATCAATGTCATTCCAGGGGAGAGCGGAGGGGGGCCTCCCCCAGAGCTTTCTGCTACTGGCGGGGAGAGTGCTTGGGCGAGTCCTCCTTTTTGGCCCCACAATCCAGCTCCATGGCAGCCTGCCTGCTGTACCCTAAACTCCTCATCTCTGGCCCAGCCCCATGCCCTGTACCCCCTCCCACACCCCAACCCTCTGTCCCAGCCCAAAGCCTTCACCCAGCACCCAACTGCCCTCCCAGATCCCACATCCAGCATTCAACCCGCCTCCCACATCCAGCACCCCAAACCCCCTCCTGTACCCTCTCCTGCACCCAACCCTCTATCCCAGCCCAGAGCCCGCACCCAGAACCCAACCCCCCTCCCAGAGCCCACATCCAGCACCCAAACTCCCTCCCAGATCCCGCACCCCTTCTGCACCCAAACTCTCTCCCAGAGCCCACTCCCCCTCCTGCACCTCAACCCCCTTTCCCATCCCAGAGCCTGCACCTAGCTCCCAAACTCCCTCCCAGAGCCTTAGGCAGACTGGGGGGGCAGAACTTGGACCCATTCTGGGCACCACCAAAAATTATACAAACCTGCCACCCCTGAATTCAGACTGAGTAGTATCAAGTCTTACAAGAATACAATGCTGTTAAATCTTTGCTCAGAAGAATTAGGAATTGAACATCAGGTTTTGTGTGTGAAGTACTGAGTACAGAAGAGAAAAGGAGTATGAATTACTGAGAAGGTAGTGAGATGAAGTCAAAGAATTTCAGCTCTGCCTTCCAACATTCCCAAGATGTCACCCACATCTCACAGCAGAAAACCAAGGTCCAGAACCTCAGAGGTGGACTATCAGGACACCCGTTGCAGGTGGGGTTAAGTACCATGGAGAGTGTTGATGAGTTCACAGGCTGCAAGCAGAGTTCAAACTGTCAAAGAAAACTAGACATTCTTCTATGAATAGGTCTCACTGCCTCCTGCACGAAGTCCATGTCGTTTTTGCACTGAGACAAAGTTCAGGTGCTATAAAATCTGTGTGCTACCTGTTTTGCTAAACAAGTCAAAAACCTGGAACTTACAGATAGGCTTGGAGAAGCTAGGGGAATTCTATATGCTCTGTCAGCACCAAATCCTGAACATAAAGTGGTTTGACTTTGTGCATAATCTCACAGAGAGCTGGCCCTTCCTTCAGTCCCTCATTTTATTCAAAAGTGGCAAATACACTCCAGCACACTCTACTCTCAAACTCTTCATCAATGTGCAAAGGGGTGCATGATCTGACCCCATCTGACATCACCCATACAGCCACTGCAGGGATGTGTGGCTTCATAGGATTGAGTCAGGTCTGGAAATTTCATTATAGCATGCTTGGTGCAACATCATCAATCATGATGACTCTAGCTGGCACATTGGTACTCAGTAGACTATGCACGTTTGACGACATTTTGAAGCACGTGTCTTCATATATCCAAATGTAAACAGTAGCAAGCACTCAGTTAAGGTTGAAGCAAGATGCTCATTATCATCCTGACTTTCAACCGCTTCCTCACAACTTCTTCTACAAGGAATCCATCCATTCAAAACATCATCTGCTGAACATCATCTTAGGACAGATTTTTCTGAGAAGTTTTGGGGAAGGTGGGGTGTGTGGAATCAATAGGAGAGTTCAAGTTATGGGGCCCGATTTTCAGCAATTGTAAATTGGCAAAGCTCCATTAACTTCATTGACTTTAATGGAGACAAGTCAATTTACACTAGCTGAGAATCCAACTGTAGTGGAGTGGTCCCCCGCTCCTGCCCGGAAGGGCTTAAAGCAGCCTTGGCAGAGGGCTGGGGCAGGGGAAAAGCTGGGCTGATTGGCAGAACAGCCATAGCCGGCCTGTATAAAAAGGCTGTGAGCCAAAGGCCCAGAAGGAGTCTCTCTCCGGGCTGGGAGAGAGCAGGGCCTGGCTGCCTGCAGTAAGGGTACTGGAAGTGAAGCAGGGCTGGGGAGAGCCAGAGGAGCAGAGGAGCTCCAGGCTGGCAACTCCCCAGACTGCAGGGCCTGGTCCAAGGTCCATAGACGTACTGGGAGGCAGAGAAAGGCAGCAGGTCCAAACCCCCTTGCCTATGATGAGTGACTTTTACACTGCAGTCTGCCCCAGGGAGCAGGGGCTTGATGATGGCTGGCAGTAGCCCAGAGCGACGCAAGGTGGGGATTAGAGGGTTGGGGGTTTCCCATAGAGGGGAGACCCACAGAGACTGGTGGGGGTATTGCCAAGGGGCAGCCCCAGGGTAAAGGGGCACTGGGGTCCAGGACGGACACAGGGCCAGCGACACGTGGGACACCAGCCTGCAGAGCGCGCTCTGATGGATGGAGAGCTAATTCCCTGAGACAACCAGCAGGAGGCACCGCAGGGGTGAGTCCCGCACCGCTACCCCAGTGCATGGTGTTTTAATTTTCTCTTGCTCTGAGTTTTCTATAACACTTCTTTGTCTTATGATATCTCCAAAACTATATCTTCTAATCATATGGAATACATATGCATATATCCTAATTATTTACTATTTTTATAAATTGAGTCTATATTCAAAAATTGTCCAAAATAGTCCATTAAATAATATAAACAGATCATGAGGTTGATGAGTTTACATTCTGTTGGTTCTCACTGCAAGCTCTTTCACTGATGTTTTCATTAGAAGTCTGTTGAGAAGCAGCTAAAACGATTAGAAATTTTCCAACAGTTTGAAATTGCTCTCTGATGACTGGCTGAATAGCAACTGCTTCTATAAGTAAGGGCCCAGATTTTTTTATTCAGGTAGATTCAAGTTTCCAGTTATAGCAGTGTTTACCCCCCTCACAGTTTGTGTTCATTAAAGAGTAGGATGATCTTGTGAATGGAGCACAGGGATGAGAGCTAAGAAGTCCTAAGTTTAAATCCCATCTCTGCATTGACTCACTTCGTGGCCTCCAGTAAATTAGTTTCCTTATCTATACATTGTTGACGATAATACCTACCCACCTCGGAGAGGTTTTGAAAAGATCAATTAGTTAATGTTTGAACAACACTGGAAACGTTAAGTACCATTGTTATTATTACTTGGCTTGAAGGCCTAATGCTAAAATTGACAAGAAAAAGCTGGGCCAAGTGAATGAAGGATAAAGAGACAAGGAATGAATGACTACAATGGCCCTAGCATTTAAAAGCAACAATAAATCAATCCACCTGACCTCCATTCCCTTTTCCTTCCAATGAGAAAATTATTATTAGTTCTGAGTAACATTATGCAGATGCCTAAAACCATATTCTGTATTGTTATAGATAGTGACAGTGATACCTAGCTCTTCTATAGAGCTCAGATCACTTTACAAAGGAGGAAGTATCATTAGTTTCCTTTTTCAGATGGAGAAACTGAAGCACTGAGAGGTGAAGTGACTTGCCCAGAAATCACCCAAAAGGCCAATGGCAGAACCACAAGTAGAATGTGGAACTCCTGAGGGAGGGAGTGGGGGAGTGGTGCTAAGTCCCTTCTATTTTACTTACAATGTTGGCAAATCTAGGTCAGAGGCCTAGAACCAAAGCACAGAAATCCTGAAGCTCTTTCTGAGTTTTGGTCTTCTTCATGGTAGGATTTCACTGTCAAATGATCCAGCTGATCAGTCCAGTGAAAACTTTGTTACCATATTTAGTGCTGCAACCCTCTGAAACTTTTAGGATACATTCTGTGCTAACAAACTGACTTCACAAGGGAAGCTAATGAGCAGTTTAAAAGCAGTCTGATCATTATAGCTGTGTGAGCTCTCTGGCATACAGAATGATCAGGTAATAGATTGACGCTTCTTAAATTATGTCATCAGTCATTCCCTATAGAGAAACAAGCCCAAAAAAGACTAGCTGTGGAGTTCTGAGTTTCCTGTACTTCCACTGTCACTCTAAAATCAAAATGGAAAGCACAGTTTTAAACAGAAATTAATTTTTGGCAGAATTCGAAGTACCTTATGTGAAAATAAAATAACCATATAGGAGAAATGAATCAGAAATAAGTAAAAAACATAAGTATCAGAGGGGTAGCCGTGTTAGTCTAGATCTGTAAAAGAAGCAAAGAATCCTCTGGCACCTTATAGACTAACAGATGTTTTGGAGCATGAGCAGTTCTAGCAGGCCTCATCCTCCCTGATTGAACTAACCTCATTATCTCTAGCTTGCTTCTTGCTTGCATATATATACCTGCCCCTGGAAATTTCCACTACATGCATCCGATGAAGTGGGTATTCACCCACGAAAGCTCATGCTCCAAAACATCTGTTAGTCTATACGGTACCACGGGATTCTTTGCTTCTTTTAAAAAACATAAGAAAACAGACAAAGTAACAGGCAATAAACTTTGAGGAACGCTCTTCCTAGTCTGGGTTTCAAAGGGACCATTCTCTCATCATTTAAGTCCCTCCTGAAAACTCACTTTCTCTATGATGCCTACAGGAAATAAGTCACATATATATGTATATATTATCCTATTTAGCATCAAGGAGTCTGGTGGCCCTTAAAGGTTAACAAATATATTTGGGCATAAACTTTCATGGGTAAAAAACTCACTTCTTCAGATGCATTTTTCACTCCATGCATCTGAATAAGTGGGTTTTTTACCCACGAAAGTTTATGCTCATATAAATCTGTTAGTATTTAAGGCGCCACCAGACTCCTCGCTGTTTTTGTGGATACAGACTAACACAGCTACCCCTCTGATATCTGTTTAGCATCCTTTTTCTAAACAAATTAAGTGAACATACAACTGCCTAAACTGATCAAGCACATGATCACATTGATCATATTTCTGCAGCTCTCAGCCATTCACAACTCTTCCCCTCCCTTCTCATTGTCGTCTTCAATTATGCCACGTCTTGAAATTGGATAGAAAGCTACAGTCCCTGGTCTCAAGACCTTAAAGAGTGTAAAGCACCTAGACCTCTTTTGGGCACTATAAAATGATAAATAGCGCTCTACATAATAAATAGAATTTAGAAAAAGCTTAGACGATATTCATAACGAATATATGACCATTGGGAGCTTTTTCTCTGCTTTAATTCTTCATTCAATAGCTCCTTCTATTCCCAATCCTCTTTCTTGTACTCAAACGTACTGTCAGTATGAAAGAAAAAATTCAAGTTCTAAGCAAAGAGCGATGTAAATAAATAAAACCCTCTAAGTCCACACTTTCCTCTGCAAGACTCCCACCTCAACACTCTTCTTCCTTGGGGACAACTGACAATTGTACTTTTTGCCAAAGAAAAGGTTATTTCAGTACATTATATAGAGTATATCTGTGAGCAAGCTATAAAGGTGCTCCCCAGTGGAATCTTTTAAAGCCAAACCTCTGAAATTCCTTCAGAGCAACTGGGAATTGGTTCTATAAATTAACTGGTCTATGGTTGGTTTTTGAATTGAAGATTATAAAATACTGTGCAAGAAACAAAACCACAGTCGTTTTAAGGCTAAAGAAGCAAATGATGGAATACATTAATAATCATGCTGATTATTGCTGAGCTGCATCCAACAGCTGTCAATAAGAGGTTGATTTCTATTGAAGATTATCCCATTTTATTACAGCTCTGGGCTTTAGAGATTTTTAAAGGATTGTGCTTGTCAGCCACTTGCAGCACATCAATCTTTGCACATTGAAAATAGATTAGAATTAGTTGGGTATCAGAGGTGACTTTTGCAGTAGAGTCTTAAATAGGTGTATTGATTTTCCCACCCTTGTGTCAAGAAGGAGAAGCTGTCATTTCTAAAGGTGTTGACTTTTGAAGGGCTTTAAATATTTACTCTTACACTACTAATGAGTAAGTCTTCATTGTAATTTATATGAAGAATAATAGCTGCAATGTCATTAATCAAATACAATCTCATTTTCTCCATTTGTAAACTCTCCTGTTTAACTGAAAATTAGGATAAAGCCTTATGAAGTTCATTCAGACTATACTTTTAGCAGTGCACTTCAATAAGTTTAAGTCATTTCCAGCAGAAATGTGATTATTGAAGGTGTTAGCCAGGAAAACTGTCTTGATTTCTGCATCTTGACACCCATACATTCTAATCTTGTTTCATTATGCACAAATCACTCTCTTCCTTGGTCACAGCTTTCTATCTTTTGCTTTTAGTAATACACCCTTTAGGCTGTGATAAGAGGATGGTGGATGATATTTTTTTTTTCAAACTTGAGCTCATTTCATGCTAGGAAAACAATGACAGACATACAGAGGGAGAACTCACAGGTGCTAGTGACACTGTTGCAGATAGGGGCCTTTTAAAAACAAACACATTTCTTGTCATTTCCTCCAGGCAAGTCCAGTCTCTGCATAATAATTCTTTACCAGGTCAAGATACGTGGGAAAAATCCCTGAGGGCAGGTTTGGATACAAAGTAGGATAGGCAACTCAGTCTCTTCGGTGTAAAAAACAGCTCAAACCGTCATGCATCCGTGAAAATGAACTGAAACCTTTTCTGAGCTTAAGGAAAAGTTTGGTAAATCTCCCTGTCATGGTACAATTCCCCACTCTGAACCTTAGCGTCCAAAAGATGGGGTACCAGCATGAATTCCTCTAAGCTAATTACCAGCTTAGAACCTGTAGCGCTGTCACCAACCAGGAATTCCAGTGCCTGTTCACTCTGGTCCCCCCAAAACCTTGCCCGGGGACCCCCAAGACCCAGACCCTCTGGATCTTAACACAAGGAAAGTAAACCCATTCCCCCACCGTTGCCTCTCCCAGGCTTCCCCTCCCTGGGTTACCCTGGAAGATCACCGTGATTTAAACTCCTTGAATCTTAAAACAGAGAGGAAAATTCACCTTCCCCCCTCCTTCTCTTTTCCCCTCCCAGACTCTCCCTGAGAGAGAAAGTAATCCTAACACAGAGAGAAATTAACCTTTCTCTCCCCCTTCCCTCCTTTCTCCCCACCAATTCCCTGGTGAATCCAGACCCAGTCCCCTGGGGTCTCACCAGAATAAAAAAACAATCAGGTTCTTAAACAAGAAAAGCTTTTAATTAAAGAGAGAAAAACAGTAAAAATTATCTTTGTAAATTTAAGATGGATTAGGTACAGGGTTTTTCAGCTATAGACACTGGGAATACCCTCCCAGCCTAAGTATACAAGTACAAATTAAAATCCTTTCAGCAAAATACAAATTTGAACTCCTTCCAGCCAAATGCACAATTAAACTCCTTCCAGCCAAATGCACATTTGCAAATAAAGAAAACAAACATAAGCCTAACTCGCCTTATCTACCTAGTACTCACTATTCTGAACTTATAAGAGCCTGTATCGGAGAGATTGGAGAGAAACCTGGTTGCACGTCTGGTCACTCTGAGACCCCAGAGTGAACAACAACCAAAAACTAACAGCACACACAGAAACTTCCCTCCCTCAAGATTTGAAAGTATCCTGTCTCCTGATTGGTCCTCTGGTCAGGTGACAGCCAGGCTTACTGAACTTGTTAACCCTTTACAGTCAAAGAGATATAAAGTACTTCTGTGACATTAACTTTTCTTATCTGTTTATGACACTCCCCATCTTCACATAACCCCTTATGGGACTTATCTGCATGCTAAATATGCAGTGTTGTTGTAGCCAGACTCTGTGTAAGCTCACAAGCTTGTCTCTCCCACCAACAGAAGTTGTTCCAATAAAAGATGTTACCTCATCAACTTTGTCTCTGCATGCTAATGTAACACCAATAGGCCCTAGTCATTAGCGGGGTTGAACCTGGGACCTCTGGTACCAAATGCATGAGCTGCTACTACACAAGCTATAAATCACACAGCTGTTAGCTAAGGCTGTAGCAGATTCATTAATCTCTAAGTGGACTCGGTGCCTCTACATGTGACAGAAAACCACTCCCAGGAGGTGTGTGGATTACACTAAATAGTCATTGGAGGGATATTAGGCAACCCAAACTATCTCCCCCTCTACAAACGTGATAGACACTTTAAGAGACAGGTCACTTCCTCTCTCACAACAGTTGTTGTTCCTAGTGGTGATCAGATTAACCCACTCATCCTATCCCAACAAGAAATCATCTTTGAAGTGTTGTCCATTCCACCCCAAGCTAATGTCATTTTATAGAAGAGAAGTTACACAGTTTTCTGTCCACCTCCAGTAGCCGCAACAGTCTGTGTCCTTTGAGGGTATGATAAATTCATCCCTCTTCTGGGCCCCACTGCCATGATTCTATTTATGGTATGTACAATATGTATGTATGGTATGTACAATTTTCATGGCAGTTCTGAAACCTCAGTGTTCATAGTTTTGGATTAAAGATTGTATCACCATCATGCAAAGAGGAAGTATGACTAGATCCTCATTGGCAAGACCCTGTTGAGGAGCTAATGGACACCACAAGAGCTATGTCCTTATGAAATCTGAAATTTTTAGCTTTACCCTATTTGCTTCTGTTGACCCTTCTGCCTCTTCTTCCCTTAATCAGGTGCCTATATAAGAAAAAGCCCCAAATATCGGCACCTCCCTATAAAATCGGGACATCCGGTCACTCTAAGTATAACATACATTCTTTGTTCCCAGATGTATATATTTACCTGTATTAAAATGCATATTGTTTGCTTGCTCCCAGTTTCCCAAGTGATCTAGATCAGAGGTTCTCAAACTGTGGTCCATGGACCACCATGATCCACAAGTTCCATTCAGGTGGTCTGCAGATAGTTCCCTCTAAGGTATATGCCTGGGCAGCGGCACATGAGAGAATGAAGGGCCACCCACCTAATAGGTGGAGCCACACAGGTGGGGCTCCACTAATTAGGTGCCTGGACCCTGGAGAAGACGCATATGTAAGGTGAGGTGGTGGCCTTGGGGGGAATATGGGTTAGGTGGGAGAAGCCATGGGGTGAGAAGAGGGGGTGGGTGTTACTGAGCTTATAAAGGTTAAAACCGCAAAACGTCACACATAGATACAGCCTTATTTGGAATACAAATTGCTAATGCTAACATATCTCCTGGTTCTCCTTTATCCAATTCTAGTTCCTCTTTTTGGGGCCCTGACTACATCTTTCTGCCTTGGCATGCCCTTTATACAGTAAAACAAGCTAAGTTAAAGCTCTAAATTATTTTTGCTCAAAGGCCTAGGGGCTAAGATAATAGGGGAGGGGTTATTTTCCTTATTTATTAATTGAGTCCTGTATCAGCTGCCCCATTATTTTGCCAAGAATCCATGTCAGACTGACAGGTCTATAACTACCTGACTCATCCTGCGTACTCTTTTTAAAAATTAGTACATTAGCTTTCTTCCAGTCTTCTGGAACTTTCCCAGTACTCCAAGTCTTATTGAAAAATCAGTGTTAATGATCCAGTGAGCTTCTCAGTCAACTCTTTTAAAACTCTTGAATGCATGTTATCTGGACTTACTGATTTACAAATGTCTAATTTTAACTGTTTAACAACCTCCAGATACACTAGTGGAATGGAAAGAGTGCTATAATCATTATATGATAAGACTGTATCATCTGTTTTTTTTTCCCCAAATACAAAACAAATATTTAGTGAACACAATGCAAAAAAAAAAAAGGCAGAAATCATGTACACTTCTACCATTTCCATCTAATAATGGAACAATACCATTCTCAGGATTCTTTTTGGTCCTAATATATTTTAAAAACTCCTTATTGTCCTTAACTCTGCTGGCCATAGATTTCTCCTTATTTCCTTAGTTTCCCTAAAAGCAAGATTCTCATATTTCAATTTCTCGTGATGAAATGATAGCTAGCTGTATAATCTGGATGGCATTGCCTTCTTTTGTTTTGCCATTATTTATTTATTTATTTAATTAATTTATTTTTTCTTTAGTTAAATTTAACTGCCATTTCTTTGATATTCATTACCACACTGAGTATCTGTTTATAATTGTATTGAAGTGAAAGACAAGAGAACTTCATAAATGTATATGGGAGTTGAAAGGGCTTCTCTGTATTTACTATGGACATGGGAAATGCATAATTACCGAGCTTTTAATATGTGAATTATATAACTACGGACTTTCTTCAACTATCTGTTACACTAGATATGACAGGGTAACTCCGTTGACACCGATGTAAAATTAATGTAATGCAGTAGTGACAGGACCAATGCCTATATAATTTTAGGGAGTATTTTAGGAAGGATGGAAGGATCCTTTTAATGGAAGGATCCTTTTGTTCTGATCCCACAAGGCTCTGGCCTGTTAACAAACATAGACAGTGATTTTAAAATGTATATTAATGATGAAACAACCATAATTCCTGCTCCACTAGCTATACCATTTATTTACTGCATATATTTGTTACTGTGATTATTAAAACCAAGACTGATTTTTTTATTTAAATATAGAATCTATATTCAGTCAGGATCAGACAGTATTTAGAGTGTCTATTATAGGGATAAATAAAGAAACATACTACGATAAAATAGTCAAAGAATCTTAAAGTAAATCAAAAGCTAACCACCCACTGTTGTTTCATTATCTCAAAGTGAAATGCAAACATTTGGAGCTTGGATATTTTTATAATTAATATAATTTGCATTGCTTCATCCCCTCTGTTTCTTCCCCCCCGCCTCCCAAACACACACACTTTCTCTGCAAAAATGATCATCAGTGACTGCCTTTGACAAGCTAATGGGCTGAGAAGGCTCTAATGCAAATCACCACCATAAACTTAAAACTACTGATAAATTTAGCTTTAAGCTTCCTGGCTTGAAACATATATTTTGCCTTGCTATTTAAAATAAGGATAAGGATCTCAAATTTATGCAGTAGAAGTGGTAATCATCGTGGATCCTAAATTGCTTCAGAAATGCTCATAAATCAATGGCCAGATTCACTTCCTGAGTTGTTCCATAATAAATAGACACAAACCAAGTTACGGACCCCCAGTGGCAGTAAGTCTGCCTGGCACAAGGCTGCAACAGTGCAAAGCACCCTCAAGTCCTGCTCTGGCAAGAAGGACTGGAAGCCCTCAGCTGTCACCTGAAAAATAGGTGGGCTGACTGGGAGGGGGCATGGCCAGCCAGGATTTACTGAGCCAGAAAAGAGTGGAACTGTCCAGCCCTGGGGATGAATTCCCTTCCAGTTCTAGTTTAGCTACCTGCACGAGTGTAGTGGGTGCAAAAGTGAACTTTGTTATCTATGGCCTTGATTGTACAAACTATGGGCAAGACTATGCCCGTGCTGTGGGTCACAGAGTAGCTGTGGAGAAGGAAGTGGTAGAGGTAGTGTGAAGGGGTCATCCTGCTTAAGCAGGGCTGGATAGTTAGTAACAGTCTGTGGACAATATGCTTTGCAGTAGTTGAATAGCCAGTCCAAGCTTCATGTATTTCAATTAAATTCTTGTATGTGAACACATGTATTCCCCACCTCCTGTGAAGAGACACAAAGTGAAATCTGAACTTCAAATCAAGTCATTAAACCATAGAATATCAGGGTTGGAAGGGACCTCAGGAAGTCATCTAGTCCAACCCCCTGCTCAAAGTAAGACCAATCTCCAGACAGATTTTTACCCCAAATCTCTAAATGGCCTCCTCAAGGATTGAGCTCACAACCCTAGGTTTAGGAGGCCAATGCTCAAACCACTGAGCTATCCCTCTGCCTGTCAAAACTTAATGTTAACAGCACCTTTTGAAAAAAAAATTTTAATGTAAAAATCATTGGTTGTAAGAGATCTTTAGAAATGTTGGAAATATTGAACCAAATTTTGTTCTTACTTATACTGGTGTAAATCTTCAGTGACTGCAGTAGGGTTACCTCAGATTTACAGCAGTATAACTACCACCCTTATCTTCCATTCCTTCTTATACACATGTGACTGACAAAGTCTTTAATGGCTCTGCTAATGTTTCTCGTGTCACAGTATGTACCTAAGGAGCCTTTACGGCATGCATTTGGTATGCAAAAAGTTTTTATGAAAATTTTGATGAATAGCACTTATGGCAGTTTTGCAGAAAAACTTTTACAAAACTAAACAGTGTGAGGATTTAAAAAATAAATATTTAAGTGTCTTTAGTGTACATGAAAACCCTGGAACCTGCATTATCCTAGCCATAGAATAGATACATCATAGTCAGTTGTATCCAAACCCACCTTGCTAATAACGTGCTTCCCCCTCTTCTGGAGGGAGACATACTAGGTCAGAGGGTTCAGATTCCCATCCATACAGTATTTGGCTTCTCTACTGAGACTCACACTATAGCAGTTAATGACAATTGTAATTTTTAGGATATGTTACCATCAAGCCAAGAGGAAGTTGCATGAAACCACATCTCAGTTCACAAAGGAATAAGAGCCATTGGGTAGACAGGTATCTTTCACTAACGACTGGATATTTCTCTCAGGGAGCATGTGACCAGTGGCGTATACGGTGACCAGATAGCCTTCTTAAAATAAAAGTATGGTTCATTTTAACAGTAAAAACAAAGCATTTAGAGAAAAAGGATTTTAAAAGCAAAAGTCTTCACATCCATCTTACCTGAACTATTACCATCCCCTGATGGTAAACTAGTCAGGCCTAAATGTCTCAGACTCTCAGAGTGGGTTGTGGGAAACAAAGGGTAGGAATAAATGGACAGTTTTCAAAACGGAGAGAGTAACTAGGGGTATCCCCCAGGGGTCTGTACTGGAACCAGCCCTATTCAACATATTCACAAATGATCTGGAAAAAGAGGTAAACAGCGAGGTGGAAAATTTGCAGCTGATACAAAACTACAGATTACAAAGAGCTACAAAAGGATCTCTGGCAGATTACAAAGAGCTACAAAAGGATCTCTGAAAACTGGGTGACTGGGCAACAAAATGGCAGATGAAATTCAATGTTGATAAAGGCAAAATAATGCAGATTGGAAAACATAATCCCAACTATACATATAAAATTATGGAGTCTAAATGAGCTGTTGCCACTCAAGAATGAGATCTTGGAGTCATAGTGGGTATTTCTCTGAAAACATCCAATCAATGTGCAGTGACAGTCAAAAAAGCAAACAGAATGTTGGGAATTATTAAGAAAGGGATAGATAATAAGACAGAAAATATCATATTGCCACTATATAAATCCATGGTACGCCCACATCTTGAATACTGCGGAATTGGAAAAAGCTGAAAAAAGGGCAACAAAAATGATTAAGAGTATGGAATGGCTTCCATATGAGGAGAGAGTAGTAAGACTGGGACTTTTCAGCTTGGAAAAAAGGCAACTAAAAGGGAGGATATGACAGAAATGTATAAAATCATGACTGGTGTGGAGAAAGTAAATAAGGAAGTGTAATTTACTTCTCATAACACAAGAACTAGGAAATTTCTCTAAGGTGTCACAAAGACTCCTTGTTTTTGCTGATACAGACTAACACGGCTACCACTCTGAAACAAGAACGAGGGGTCACCAAATGAAATTAATAGCAGCAGGTTTAAAACAAACAAAAGGAAGTATTTCTTCACACAACACACAGTCAAGGTGGCACTCCTTGCCAGAGGATGTTGTGAAGGCCAAGACTATAACAGGGTTCATAAAGGAACTAGATAAATTCATGGAGAATAGGGTCCATCAATGGCTATTAGCCAGGATGGGCAGGGATGGTGTCCCTAGGCTCTGTTTGCCAGAAGCTCGGAATGGGCAACAGGAGATGGATCACTTGATGATTACCTGTTCTGTTCTTTACCTCTGGGGCACCTGCATCCACCTTGATTGCATTGGCTTCACTAGCACTACAAAAGTAATTTTCCTTCTCTTGATATTGATCCCTTCTTGTCAACTGTTGAGACTAGGCCACTTCCACCTTAAGTGAATTGCCCTCATTAGCACTGACCCCCCCACTTAGTAAGACAACTCACATCTTTTCATGTTCTGTAATATTTATACTGCTTACTGTATTTTTCACTCCATACATCTGATGAAGTGGATTTTAGCCCATGAAAGCTTATGCCCAAATACATTTGTTAGTTGCTAAGGTGTTTTTGCTGATGTAGACTAACACAGCAACCACTCTGAAATCTGTCAGAAGACAGGATACTGATGGAACTTTGGTCTGACCCAGTATGGCCGTTCTAATGTTCTATATTCCTATGGGTCAGATTAGTCCTCTTGAACAACCAATTCTTCTCTTTAGAGAGTATTCAGTTTTAAACAATTTTGATATCTGGGTTCCAGGCCTTGCGCATCAAAACCAGTTTCATAAGTTGGCTGGAGCCACAAGATAGCATTTACAAAGTTCAGGCATTGTCTTTTAACAACCCTCAAATTTTTACCAAGAGATGGCTTACTTGTTTCCCTTCCTGGCTGACTTTTCCTAGCAAATCCCACCATTAAACTAAACTGACATTTTTCTACAGTAAACATCCCAATAACCAAGTCAACACAGTGCTCATAAATTATTACAGAGATGCTCCAATTGTCACAGCATTCATTTACAACAGAGAACTTGTCTCCTCAAGTTCACTGAGCCATCTGGTCAAATCATGCTTTTTTAACTAACAACCCTCAAACCAATCAGCCAGCATGAAAGACTAAGAGCCTTGCTTATACCAGCTTTACATTAGCCAGTGAAGTTACTTTTTAGTTACACTGCTGCAATGATAGAAGCAGGCCCTAACTGCCACCAACACGTAATTTTAAAATAAAATTGACTTAAAAATTACAGAATTCCTGAAATATACAGTTATATAATTGAAAAGTGGCTGAATGGATTTTTCTCCAAGATTTGTAAAAATAAATTACTCCTGGGCTGGACACTTGTGCCCCAGAATAAAATTTTGCAGCTGAGATTATGAACCCTGAATTGAAACATTAAGAATGAAGAAAGCTGCTAGAGCCTTCACTGAACTGGAGAAAATTGGGCATCTGTAAAGTAGTACATTTTCCATGTACAAATAAAGTAACACATTGGGGTCTCTTCTGCTGAGAAATACTAATACTGGATGTATTGTCTGGGGTGTAAGATAAACAGAACAGTGGTGGAACATGAATCTTCTATCTAAATTACATTAAATCTGTATTCAGTTGGCTAGATCCTTAGGTGTGCATTAAGGTTTTCAGCAGTTATCTAGTGGTGAAGGAGTGCACAGACTCAGGAGGAATGAGGGGGCAGAGAAAGTAACAGGAGTTAAGCTGGTCTCAGTGAAAAAGTAGTGGAAACTTTCAAACTGAACCTTAAAACAAAAACCTAGTTCCACAAACACTTTAATTTTCCAGGCAAGTTTAACTTGTTCAATTGGCATTTCCCCAGGACGTAATCCAAGGTCTAAATATTGCAGCATTGCAGGGCAGGGTAAGTCTTAGCAAAGAAAAAAATATTGAACAATTTCTGCTATATGCTAGTTACAGGCTTTCCTTCAGCTTCACGAGTGCACATTTTCTCATTCCACAGATGCAGAATGAGAACATACCTGAACATACATATTGGGTTAGATTTTGAAATCCAAGCCTCTTTATTTGAACCCACAGTCATTGTGGGTGCACCCAATGACATTTAGATGCTAAATACCTGAATGGGTCAGCATATCTGGGACTCAGATAATGAAATTACACCAATAGCTCCTGCAATATTGCAGATGCAAAAGAAGATGCCCATTTAGGGCCAGAGCTAGTGAGGTTAATTAATGCAAAGAAAAGCAGTTTTTTCCTGTTAAGTATAATTTTAATAGTTCTATGTGTGAAAGAGCAGCATGTTTCAAAACTCAGGCAAAGAGGTAGGAAAAACCATCTTTCAATCCTCCTGTGCTCCTGCTGCAGCACAGGGTAGAGTCGCACAACATTAATTTGTAGGATTCCCTCAGAACTGTACAAGGACTTGCTTTAGAAGGTTAAAATTGATTTTCATCTTGGCATTCTGAAATCCCATGGTGAGCATGGTGTTCCATAATTTAAACAAAGGAGGAAAGAATTAGTCGCAGATGCTGAGGTGGCAGCTCTTTTTTGAGGTCTCACAAGTAGCAGAATCAGCAGCACCAGCATGGAGCTTGCCATGCTCTCCCCGAGGCCTCCAAATATCAGAACAACGTCTTGCTG
This sequence comes from Chelonoidis abingdonii, assembly GCF_003597395.2. Lineage (NCBI taxonomy): Eukaryota > Metazoa > Chordata > Testudines > Testudinidae > Chelonoidis > Chelonoidis abingdonii. The sequence goes on along the minus strand of NC_133774.1, from coordinate 84,056,708 downwards.
CACCTTAAGCATTACTAAATCCTGCTTTTGGAGTTTACTGTTGTGAGATGAGATTGTCAGCTTTTAAGCTTGCCTAAAATCAGAACCCAAATACACATCAATGATATGCCCACTGGGATGGGATAGGAAGCAAGAGTATCAAGGCAGTTGAAACACCACTCAAATTTGCAGCTAGTTTGTAGTATGTGGAGTTATTATGTATACATCATAGTCATTCACAAACTAGAGAAAAATGCAGCTGTAAAATTATTACATCGACTTTCATCATTCTTTAATGCTTCAAATAAAAATGTCTGCAATAGGTAGGAAAATAACTGAGTGTCCTCCCTGGACGAAGTTTCATCCTAAATGCTAACCGTAGTGATATTACTGATACACAGTCAGCTAAACCCCAGTTCCCTTCTGTGGTTGTACATTTCAAATGTTCTTTATGCTGAATACTCTATGGCCAAGAAATCAGTCCTGCTGAAAAGTTCTAAAGAGAAAAACATCTGCATATGTCAGTACAAGGCAGAGGAGATTGAATTTGAAAAAAAATGTAATGCAACCTGAACAGCCTTTTGAGTCTTTGGAGAAATCATAGTGTGATGTTGCATTCTATATGATTTTATGATAATATGCTAATAAGTATGAATACAGTGTAACTGGAATATGCTTTATGCAAAAGGTCTCTTGTAAAGTATCATTACAAAGCTTATAATCCACTGAGTGTGGTTGTCCAATTTGTATAAAAGTATCATTCTTGTATCTGAAACTAGAAATATGAAATATAACTTTGAGGTCCTATTGTAATTATGCAAAGTGTGGGGCATTACTAGTGGCTTGGAATCTTGATGGCTCCCATTAACCAGGACAATTGACTGTAAATGGCTCTGTTTACTTGTAAGTCTACTTGTGTGCTGGCAAGTGAGTAATGAAGGCTTACAGTGACATGTGATCATGTCACCTGAATTGGAATCCATCTTTAACCTGGTGCTTTCCATTTTGAAGGAAGGGTGGGAACCCAGAGGGACAAAGGATTTCCACCTTGTGCAAAAGATATACAAGAGGGTGGAACAGAACAAAGGGGGGTGCAATCATGAGAAATCCCCTAGCTACCACCTGAGCTGGAACAAGGACTGCACCTGGGGAAAGGACTGGGCCCAGACTAGAAGGAGGCTAGTCTGTCAAAGAAGCTCATTGGAACACCTCTGACGGTGAGATTTATCTGCATTTAGCTTCCTACTATATTAAGCTTAGACTTAACCCAGAGTAAGTATTAATACCTGGGAGGGGGGCAGCTATGCATATCTCTCTATCAGTGTTATAGAGGGTGAACAATTTATGAGTTTACCCAGTATAAGCTTTATACAGAGTAAAACAGATTTATTTGGGATCTGGACCCCACTGGGAGCTGGGTATCTGAGTGCTGGAGACCGGAGCACTTCTCAAGCTGTTTTCAATTAAGCCTTCAGCTTGTGGGGGAGGTGGTTCAGATTTGGATCTGCGTTTGCAGCAGGCAAGCATGTCTGCCTCAAACAAGGAAAGATATTGAAGTCTCAAGCTGGCAGGGAAAATGGGCTCAGAGGTAGTCCCAGCACATCAGGTGGCAGTCCCAAAGGATCCTACAGCCCCCAACTAAAACCTCTCCAGCTCATCATCAAGGATCTACTACCTGTCCTGAAGGATGATCCTTCAAAGATTCTGGGGGCAGGCCTGTCCTCGCTCACAGACAGCCCCCCAACCTGAAGCAAATACTCACCAGCAACTACACACCACACAGCAAAAACACTAACCCAGGGACCTATCTATCCTTGCAACAAAGCCTGTTGCCAACTCTGTCCATATATCTATTCAGGGGACACCATCATAGGACCTAATCACATCAGCCACGCTGTCAGAGGCTCATTCACCTGCACATCTACCAATGTGGTATATGCCATCATGTGCCAGCATTGCCCCTCTGCCATGTACATTGGCCAGACCAGACAATTTCTAGGCAAAAGAATGAATGGATACAAATCTGACATCAGGATTCGTAACATTCAGAAGCCAGTAGGAGAACACTTCAGTCTCTCTGGTCACTCAATAACACTATTGTGGCAATTCTCAACCAAAAAACTTCAAAAACAGACTCCAACATGAAACCGCAGAACTGGAATTAATTTGTAAACTGGATACTGTCAGATTAGGCCTGAATAAACGCTGGGAGTGGCTGGGTCATTACAAAACCTAAATCTAATTCCCCCAATACTAATTTCCCCCTACTGTTATTCACACCTTCTTGTTAACTGTCTGAATTGGGCCACTTTCATTACTTCAGAAGTCATTTTTCCTCCCTTCGTAGCCTGCTGTTAACTGAATTGTCTCATTAGACTGATCTCACGCTTGATAAGGCAACTCACAACTTTTCATGTGCTATGTATTTGTATCTATGATCCAACCCGTCACACATAGTATAACCAAGTTGAGTTTACCAGCACTGAATATCATAGAAACTCTACATTTACACTCTGTGATCACACAACACTGTCATAAGGGTGCACTAACTCACACTGTCTTTAGACATTTATGCTATGCTCGTTACACTGGTATCTGAATCTCCTGGAATACAGAAAAAACGTACTGGTGACTTTGCCAGGGTTGCAAGAGTGAGAAAGAAAATCAAGTCCTGGGGAAATTAATTGGTTTACATTAGTAAATAGAAAGTTTGAAAGAAATATGCAAGGTGGACTGCAACACTTATATATGATCAATCTACTTATTCTATTCCAGCATAAGAGCACTGGATTTCCTGTTTAAATCTGCATTATAGCCTTTTCAGACTCTTTAGGCCAGGTTTTTACACTTAAAATGCTGCATAAGTGCAGCTGTAGCACTTAAGGGAAGATGCTCCTACACCGACAGGAGAGCTTTTCCTGTCTACGTAGTTAATCCACCTCCATGAGAGGCAGTAGCTATGTCAACAGGAGAAGCTCTCCTACCAGCATAATGCTGCCCACACCAGGGGTTAGGTTGGTATAACTATATCACTCGGGGTAGAGGTGGACTTTTCACACCCCTGAGTAACATAGTTATAGTGATATAAGTCTGTAGTGTAGATCTAGTCTTAGGGTGTGGGAGATGCTAAAATTTTATATTTACAGGCAAAGAGTTAGACTAGTCAATTATTGGCAAACAACAAAAAGCAACTTCCAGCAAAATCACCTTTATTTGCTAAAATTGAAGTCATTTGTCTGTGTTTACGGGGTCCATGGAGGCAAGCATAGTTCAGCATACTCTTTCCCACCAACTTCAGTCCATTGTGATATAGCATAGATCCAGCAGATGGGACGATATGCTATGAAACTAGTGCAAAAGCTAGAGATATGCCAGAAATTTGGCAATGCTGACAAATGGCTGGAAATGCTTGTTTTGTGCGGCTTGGGGGGCAGGCAGGTTGTCAGGATTCACAAAAAACAAAAACATAGTTTTGGCTTCACATTGGTAAAGCGTACCTATTCCAATTGGAAATAATATGTAAAGGTCAGGTTTTGAAGGTCCAGGTCTTAAAAAAGAAAAGAAAAAAAGAAAAGAAAAGGTATTCTTTTGGCCTAGAAACTCCAGGTCTTATTTTGCCCTTTCATGTAACAAGGGAAGAGATTACTAGAATGCCAGCCAGAAAACATCGGATTCTCCACAGAAACAGTGGAAGTTTTGCTTTCTTTGCACACCAGCCTGAAAAGGCTGGCCTTGTCCTGTTTCCCCCCCTGAGTGCAGGTAATTGTAAGCACCAAGTATCTCCAGTCTCATAAGATAAATTCCCATGGCCCTTTTCCATTCCAAACCCCTCAGAAAACTGAAGAACCATGGATACCATCCTTAGACCTAGGTACTGTCCAGAATAATAATCTTACAAACACCACACACACACAGGCAATATAGTAAAATACAATACTTTAACACTTTAAGAAGTGTTTTTAGTATTCCTATATCCTTCACTTCAGTATAAATGAGAATGAAACCTAAAAGAAAAAATAATGGGGCTGATTCTGCAGGTAGCTAATGAGCACCTCCTGCAAGATACTCAGGACCTTCAACTCTGAGATCACTGTGTGTGAATTAAGCAGCTTCTGATAACACTCAATACAGTGCAATAATGGGCCCTATATCTGAAGGTTTTTGGTTTTTTAAAAACAAAAAACTAAATGTGTGAAATCTTTCTGTAAGAAAAATGAAGTTTAGCCACTTACCAGTAAATATGACACTCCAATAACCTGCATATTTTTTTGCTTTGGTTTGGGAAATAGCCCAGGATTTTGATTCAGATACTAAGGAGATAGATTGCATTGCAGAGATTTTTGCCCAGAATACCATATTCAGGCATTTCACACAATCATTTGACAGAGCAAGGGCAAGGTTGTTGTTAGAACTGACTCATGTTTCAGCTTATATTTAAAATGTTACTACTTATTAGCATAAATGTCAAGTTTTGTAAATAACAAAATAAGGAATATTAAAAACAATCAATTGTTCTTTCTTGAATGAATGCTTCAAAATATTTTATTGGGTATTGCTGTTAATGATGCTTAGCAACTTCAGAGAATGAAAATCAGGACAGTGACAGCTGAAATATGCATGTCTTTAAATGCCTCTTTTATCCTAGGGGATGCGGATGTCCAGAATTGTCGCTGGCTTGTGTCATTGCTCTCTTTTTCACATCAAAGTAAAAAATGAGATGTTGTCTTCTGGGGTCATAGAAATCAATCAGTAAGGAAGCAGTTTAAAAAACTATAATAACTTAGTATTGGTAGAGGCAGCTACTATACCTAGGGAGCACCTTTTCCTTATATTTCTACTGCCATTAATAAGAGCTTTGATTCATATATTCATCAACAAAAGTTCTGGCAAGTATAGCAAAACAGGCATCCAACAATAGAAACAAACTGTAGGAATGGAACTATCTTTTTATTGGATTATTCATATCTCTGTTAAGTTCCCTCTAAAGTAATTAAAGAGTGATGCAATCATCTAGAGGATAAATCATTCCTGCAAAACTTATTTGCAAGATGAATATATGAGAGCAGAAGGGAAAAGGAGGGGAAAATGCTATGTGACTAGATAAATTGTTTCAAGTATTTATTTATTTTCTATTATGCATTAGGTATTAAAAAGGATTATGGAAATTAGATAGGATTGAGATGAGTGTTCTCTTCTTATGGCAAATGACTTTCAAGACAGCAGTTAATTGAACTGTTTATCACAACAGAAGGTCGCAGGCATCACCACCAGAAGACTTCAGAACAAAGTGCAGCTAGCAATTCATGCTAAAAATAAATTCAGTTCTTCACCTTCATTTATGTTTATTATAAATTTTAATGTTGTTAATTTAACAAGATAAATCCTGATCATGATCATAACCACGCAGTTGAAATCAGCAGCTCATCTGCTGCTATGGCTACATTTCTTAGTTACCGATTTTATTATTCAGTATTGCACTAGAGAGGAAGATCATTAAGGGTTTTATCTGGGGGTGAGTGGGGGAAGAATATATATTATGATCAAGTTATATTGCCCTGGACATCTTTGTAATGATTAACAATTTCAACAGGATTCATTTTAGCTGTTCACACATTATACTAATGCCAGGTGTCCAATTAATAGACCTAGTGACAAAAATCTTGTTTGTACACGGAATAGATACAACAGCCACAGTAGCAGGGTTCTCCCATCAACTTGCATCAACCAGTGCATTTCACCTCTGATCCAAAAAAAAAACACCCCCAGGGGTGAGAGTATAAATCAGTCTTCCTGCCCACCCAATCCGTGGCTTCTCTGTTGAAGCTTTCAACAAGGTTGCCAATTAGTGTCAGATGAGCTGAGCTGATGGGATTTCTGTGATGTGGGTACCCATCAGCTGGGAACTGTGCTGAAAATTAAATCTGTTTTACATCCAAATAGAACAGTTTAAGCCTTTTACTGTGTTAATCATTCTAAATCAAATCAGATATAAAAAACCATGAAATATTTTAAAAGATGAAAGATGCTTTACTTTGATTATTCACGTCCTTGGGTTGATTGTCAGAGTTCCAGTGTGGGTGACTGTCCATACAAAGTGTACCTTCTTACCACCTGTTTAATGTGCTGTCAAGATTGAGATCTAGGCAAACAATCTGCAAGAAAAGCAACTCACCAGGGATTGAAAATAGTTAACTTGGAGCTTTGCATTTCCCTCATCTCTTAATAGCAGTACAGTTCAGGTAGCTTGCACCAATGAACACGTCCATTGGAGTGTCCCCTCAGCTGATGAATAGTATCATCACAGGTCATTAACAGGTCAGTCTTTGTAAGGGGTTGGGTTGGAAGTGCCTAGCTTACAATTGAAAGTTCTCTGCTGAGTAATCCTTCATAAGAAAAACTATGTCAATGGACGTCAAAAAGGTTGGGTAGCTATTGTCATAACATTGATGTACAATCAATCATGTCAAGCTACAGGAACAACTTGAGATCTTTAATGCCGGATTTTCAAAGAGGTCTCAACTTTCCTTATCTAGTCACATTGTAATTTTGCATGTTAATTAATGTTTCATTCAGAGAGTTTATATGCTCAAAAGCCTATGGCCCAAACATACTATACTGAGGTTAAATAATCTGTTGTACTGTCTATGATTTGGTACATTCTACTGGGAGTGATATTGAATGTAGGTTATCTTTGGAGGTCATTATACTGTTAGCTTTTTATTAAGCCACACAGTCAATAATGCTAATTTTCAGAACATAGAAATTTCATTCAGCTATAGTGTGCTTGCTGCTAGCATACCCATTTCAGAGACACCACTTATTTAGCCATAGTGGGCTCTGTTGAGCTGTGCTAAGAGAGAAGGTTTTGGGAAAAAAGAGGAGTAAGAAAGGAGGTGAAACAGGGCAATCAGGAGGACATGGAAGGCAGGAAAAATGACTGTTCCACTCTGGAGGGTGAAAATCTATATCCTGTTGTGTTCTGTTACTAAATTTTCATGTGGATCAATGGCCAGCAAGGCAAATTGCCCAGTTTTAATGTCAAACGTGGGGAAGCACTTACATCCCTCTGCCTGAGATTGTGAACCTGATGGCTCCAGAATGCCTTCAACTGCTTTCACTTCTCAGCAAGTGTTGAACCAAGGGAGAATTCATTTTAAAATGTGTAATAACAGAATTCATTTAGATTCTGATGAATATTTTATTTTTAATCTCATCAATAAATTAAGAATGAATGTTGTTTTTATTAGTTAAAACATGAGATTTATGGAAAGTAAAACTATGTTGTACACTCTGTGAGGGCTATGAGGAAGAACTATGATGCCTCTGTCTCTCACCCGCAACTCCCTTAAAAATGTTAAGGTTCAGTTTAGTTGGAGATCTGGGTTGAAAGTCAGGCACTTTCTTTTCCTACCCAATTCAGTTTGCCCATCCCCACAGCAAAGTGCTAGGTGGCTTCAGTGAGGTGCCGAACACCCTGAACTCTCACTGAAGTAAACTCACACCTTGCAAGATTGGTTTTCTAGTGATAAAATGAGAACAATAGGCCAGGTCCTCAGTAAATTAGCCTAGATACAGCAAAGTCACCGCACTGTGCCAGTTCACATCAGATGAGGATCTGGCCAAAGTCTGTAGGCCCTTGAGTTGATCCATAACCCTCCTACATCTCAGGAAGGCTGTTGTGTGTGATAGAGACATCAAGGCTGGGATTAGCAAAGGAGACAAAGGAAGTTAGACACCCAGCTCCCATTAGAATTCAGCATGATTGGGGCTGTTAACTCCCTCAGGTCCCTGTAAAAATCCCATCTCTAGTAAATTATCCCATTCTAATCACAACCCACAGTTACTACCACAGTCCAATTAAGTGTTAGCTAACAATGAAGTGGTGGAATGCTTTCAGCGTAACCAAACAACTCTCTGAATCTGGTCCGTGATCAGAACTTATCTGTCATTTTTAAGAAGTTAGCAGATAAAACTTTCTTCTTCCTATCCCCGCGGCATACATTCCAGATTACTCTTCATATATTTCATATCCATTCTGTCACCAGTGTTATTTCACCTATTTAGCTAGTGCCACTGACTACTAGGATGCCTAATAAAACCTGTATTTTCCATTCCCTTTATTCACACAAGAGACATATTCCAGATGAACAACTGCATTAGATTGAAGTGAAGGCTGAAAGTAATTCTTGCTCATTCTAATATCACAAATATATCCACAGTCCCCAGTCATTTCAAGAGAGAGAGAGAAGATAGAAAACAACTGAGGTTAATGTTCCTGAAACTGCAGTCATTTTAAGTTAATGCCCATCACCTTACCATCCTGAGAATCCTTCACCAGGTGATCCTTCACAGGCTCTGTTGACTTAGTTCAGATTCCTGTTATCTTCCCCCAATTAACATATTACCATCTGGCAGTTCTGTGCCTCAGATTGAGCTACCATCATTATCAGTAGTCTGCGAGCCTCCTGTGGCTGCAGAACCTGCAAAAATGCCAGCAACATTTCCACTCCATTCTGAAGATGTCAGGGGAACTGTAGTGACCTGATTTTTCAGTGCCTCATTGAAATGAGAGGAGCATGCAGAAAACAGCAGGTAGATTCAAACAGAAGTTTGATTGTGCTTGTACCAGTGCCATGACAGAGTGGCATTGCTAGTGCTCTGACTGTAGGGGACATATTGACTACCACAGCAGACTTCCCAAGTCATCTGTGGACCTAAAACCTAGAGTGTCACAATCTCTATCTCTCAACAGGCACAATATCTTTCAACTCGCTGAGACCGCCACAGCCTCCACAAGAACTCTTGTAACAGAATCCATTGCCTTTTGTCACCATGGCTGGCTGGAGAGGACATTGTCAGCCATCCTCAGAGCCACCCACAAATAGGCCAAGAAAAAGGGATAGCTCTCTACCCCTTACCCACTATGTACCCACTTTAACTGAACACTTTCCATCCCACATTGCTATATTTATTTCCATATTGAATTGTTTGTACTGATTTTGTATAATGTTTTGCCTAATAATTGTTCTTGTAAGCCCCATGTAATATTATTTATGACCTTCACTGTTTTGCCTCATATCCAGTTGCAGAGCATTTATTCCACTGATAAATACTTTGCACCTCACCTCAGAAGTTCTTCTTAATGAGCCTCTACATCAGCCGCTTGGGGATAGGTCTTGTGTCTATTCTCTTTTGCTCCTCCACACTCCCGCCCCCTTTGAGCATGTTCATCCTTTGGTGTGCAAACACTATATGCACAGATGTGAGGATTTCCCCTGTGCTAATTTTTAAAATGTTTGCCCTGCATGCAATGCAGTTTGCTTTTGTAATCAAGTCTTGTGGACAAACAGTTATGAATAGGTTAATCTTTAATGTCAAAAGAAGACTGTAGATCTGGGCTAGCTTTAGCATCCAATAATTAGAAACAGAAGGTAAGAGCTGTGATTTGAAACAGACTCCATTAGAACTAATGTAGTGAGTCTCCCTACTGAGCTTAATGAATTTAGGTTAGATGATAGTTTGATTTATTTCTGCAATGCAAAACTGCTTTGTTTTGACCATTGTTGTGGTCTCTTTTCAGTCAGCATGAAAGCAGGGGGCCAAATTCTGATCTCAGTTTTACTGGTGTCCACAACTCTTCAGGATTTATACCAGTATAATGGAAAGCAGAACTGGGCCCAAAAATATGTGCAGAGCAATGTCATCAAAGCAACCTTTTTGATTTCCTATAAATCCAAATGAAATAATTTCTGGTTGCTAAATTGATTTTAATCGGAGTCAGTTTTATGTTTTGCTGCAGGGCTAATAAAAGCCAATTTTCATGTTAGACCCAGAAGAAGAAAAAAATCAAGGCTCCTTGTAGACATTACTTGAAAATTGAGTTGGTTATGTTATGATAGGTCAGCACCAGGGGCGGCTCTGTGTTTTTTGCCGCCCCAAGCATGGCAGTCAGGTGGCTTTCGGCAGCATGCCTGTGGGTGGTCCGCTGGTCATGCGGATTCGGCGGCATTTCTGCTGGTGATCTGCTGGTCCCGCACCTTCAGCATACCTGTCGCCGAATTGCCCCTGAAGCCGCAGGACCGGCAGACCTCCCGCAGGCGTGCTGCTGAAGACTGTCTGACTGCCACACGCACAGTGACCGGCAGGCCACCCCTGTGGTTTGCCACCCCAGACCTGGTGCCTGGAGCCACCCCTGCTCAGCACACAATGTTATCCCAAGAAATGGAGACATGCACACCATTTGGGGTGGCTTTGCTTCTGTTGCAAGTATCCTTAAGGAATTGGACCTATATATGTGATCACAATTTATTTGTATTAGAAATACTTTTGAAGAATGTGTTTAGCTTTGGAAAATCACCAGATTGCACCAATCAGCATGTACTATTTAAAGAAATTCCCTGGGATTCACGATGCATGAATTTGCATGGGTTTTATCTCTATTCTGCAAAATATTAACACTGAGGGTGTATTTTACTCATACCAAGAACTTTTTAAAATGACACCCTGAAAAAACCTATCCCCAAACCCAAAAGCTATAAAATGTACAGTAAAAGGAACACCCTGGCAGAGAACATCACCTCATGAATGAACATTTTTTAAAAAAAGCTGTTTTGGAAGCTAGAAATCTAAATTAAAACTGATCTTGGGTATCTTAATTTACACAGCTGGCCCCTAGACAGATAATCCAAAAAATGACACCACAGTTAATAGTATTACATGGGCAATGTTTTTTAAAAGATTAGTTGCTCTTGAATAATTTATCCATTATATCGGGCAAAAATAGGTCATCAGTAAGGGGCAAGCAAGGCTTCCCATCCACCCATATCCTTGTATTCATTCTTACGAATTACATTTACTACAGTTACTGAAAAAGAAATTGCATCTCCAGTTCCTTTGAAGAACATTTGCAGGATCCCACGGTACAGAGGTTGCCCTGAAAACTTCCCAAATGTAGTTTACATAAAAAGATGACATTGACTCGATATCTTCAGTATTCCCTGCCCTTCCCAGTAAGTTACAATCCACATTTAAGTATTATATTAAAGGTATACAACAGGTGGCAACTGGCACTCTGTCTGCCCACAAACCCCTTTGTCAACTCTGTCCGCAAGCTATTCAAGGGACACCATCATAGGACCCAACCACATCAGCCACACCATCAAGGGCTCATTAACTTGCACATCTACCAATGTGATATATGCCATCATTTACCAGCAATGCCCCTCTGCCATGTACATTGGCCAAACCGGACAGTCTTTACGCAAAAGAATAAATGGACACAAATCAGACATCAAGAATTGTAACATTCAAAAACCAATAGGAGAGCACTTCAGTCTCCCTGGACACTCAAGAACAGACTTAAAAGTGGCCACTCTTCAACAAAAACACTTCAAAACAGACTTCAACGAGAAACTGCAGAACTGGAATTATTTTGCAAACGTGACACCATCAAATTAGGCCTGAATAAAGATTGGGAGTGACTGGGTCACTACAAAAAATAATTTTCCCTCTGTTGATATTCACCCCTTCTTGTCAACTGTTGGGAATGGGCCACATCCACCCTAATTGAACTGGCCTCGTTAACATTGATCCCCCACTTGGTAAGGCAACTCCCATCTTTTCATGTGCTGTATATTTATACCTGCTACTGTATCTTCCACTCCATGCATCTGATGATTTTATAATGAAACAGAATTATCACTGTACCTACACTCCTTGTTCCTTTAAGATTTAAGTATGGGTGTAATTAGGGATTTGTTGCATGACCCATTAATTTAATCTGTTAACATCCTTGAAGTACATCAATCTCTATTGAGTATAGTATCAGTAGAACAGGACAGCCAGAATGCATTATTCCAATATTGAAGCACTTTTCATTCAGTGCTGTTGACCTTCCAGTGGTGAGTTTAGAAGAAAAATGAACCCTTCAGTGATACGACTGACTATCGTTGCAATTTAATTGTTTCTGATGTTGGAGTAATTAGTTTTAAGGTCTTACCTTGTCAATGCTTGCACTGGTTTTGGTGGTACCGACAAATAGAACACTTAATCAGCTCTGACAGTTGTGCCTGGAAGCAAGGATTTAAAATAAATGTAATTATAGGAAAGAAATATCTTGACTACTTAAGAAATGGCTTTATTTCTTGACCTCTAAATAAAAAGAGAGATTCCAGGATCTGTGATTTGACAGTTCCAAGTGTATTTTTCATTTTCATAATCAGTGTCTAATTCACGCATTCAAGGTATAATTGAAAGAACAAACAAATTGTCAAGGTTCATTATGGGTAAAAATTGAACATCAGACCTGAGTCAATGGCAGCTGGAGGATGTTTTTTTTCAGAAGTAATACAGTGCGCATCTACACACTTTTGTTTAGCTACACAAGTTTTATTAGGCATAACAGCTCTATACTCTGGATTTTTATATTGGAGAACTCCTCAGGCATAGATCGATCATGCTAGTTATCAGTAACAAATGTGACAGTAAACTACATTATATTCAATTTGTAATAGTTGCTTCACTTTTATAGGAAACCTGGAATTAAAAAAATGCAATGAGATGCTTTGTGTTAAAAGCACTCCAGACTGGGGCACTGTTCAGTCTATGTGTGTTCTCATACCATAGACAAAATCTAGCTGAAAATTTTTAGCTAGTTCCAACTAGTCTCGATCAGTAGCTGAGGCCATAGCTACCCTCCAGGAACTACAGCAGCATAATTATGGCTCTGTAGCTATGCTGGCATAACCCCACATTGTAGATGGAGCCTACAATGACAGAAGGCTTTTTTCCTTCCAGTCACTGTAGGAACACCACATCCTCAAAGTGATAGTAACTAGGGGGACAGAAACATCCCCCTAGCAGCAGCTACACAGTTATGGCACTCAGTGGTGCAGATTTTTCACAACCTAAATTTTAAGCGTAGACAGTTCTTAGGGCTAAGATTTTCAAAAATAGGAGCCTAAAGGTCAGACTCCTAAATCCAGGCACCTGAATAGGTTGCTTGAATTGCCAGAGTGTTGATCACCCAGCACAGCCTATCCAAATCAAATTTAAGCTCCTGTTTTTCAACAGTTTGAGCTAGGATTTGGAACAGTGCAATTAATCTAATAGTCTGATTATTTGGGGGGCTACTGGTCCTCAAACAAAGCATGAAAGGTCAATAGGTCAAGAAGTCCAAAACCCTACCATAATAGCAACAACCCAAAAACACTACTTCACACTATCCCTGGGGAAAAAGAGAGAAAGAGAACCACACGTGACAGATGTTAGTCATGTCACTAAGTGCACTGCTAGAAGGTGCTCAGGGGATAAAACAGCATAAAAGAGCCTATATACACAAGAAATAGAAACCAGTAGAGACCAAATGATGGCTTCTAATGAAGCGGATCGGTATTTCCAAGGAAACATACATATACTGTTGCTCCTTGGCAAGTTGACTGCTGGTGCTTAGATACCAAGGTGTCAGTGCTTTAGAAGTGACTAGAATAGTTTGGAATGTTTTTAAGGATTAAAAACATAAAAAAGTCTTCTCTGGATGCAAGTCTCACCGTTAGGATTAACAATTCCCATAACACTTTCCCTCTTCAGTTAATTTGGACTGTTGGCTGAAGACATTGTCCCATTCGCCAGTCAAAAGGCCAATGACTCAAGTTTTCAGTGCAGGCTGTCAGCTTGCAAATAAAGTCCTTCAGCTGTCCGCTGAGCATCCATCATCATCACTGCAAAAAGGCTGCTTGAGCATCTTCTGCTGCCACTAGTAAAAAGTTTGCAGAGAGGAGGGAGAGAGAGACTATTTTAAAATTAGTGCAAACCCTAAACAAAGCAACATAAGAGAGGAACTGTGCATTCACTTCACGATGCCTGAGAACTTTTTAGAGTTGACATAAACTCCAGTTTGTCCAGCACCTTAGAGAAATTGTAAGTTTCTAAGGGACATTATCACCTTTGACATAAAGCCCCCTAAATTTGCCAAAATATTAATTATAACAGAATGTCTATTCACTGTATCCCAAATTGCTATTGCATTATTTCATCTGAACTCCAAAGAAATACAAGCCCAAAATCACTACCTGTCAATAGCCAAGGATACCACCTCAAACAGCCTGGATCAGTTCTTGGCCCAGGCAGTGGGCTTAAATTAAATTTTAAAAAAGGGGGCAGAATCTTTAAACATAACATCAGTGAGTCCAAAAGAAAACCCTTGGTCCTTCATCCCCAGCTTGCTCCCTTGTACTCTAGGAGGTTCCAGTAGCTCAGAGGTGTCCTATTGCTAGCACCTCTGGCAGAGAAGTGTTGGTCCCTTGAACTCCCAAACTCTTTTATCCAGTTGCATTCTGTTTTTCTCTCTTTATACTTTGGCTCAGGATCATTAGCTGCACCAGCTGGGGCATGTTGCTCAACAATTGACATTTTTCACAGCTGAGCCACAATAAGCCTAGTACTGCTGTCTGCAGACAGGGAGAGTTCTCCACCTTGCCTGCCTATGTTTTTGTGGGGCTTTATAGACCCCATTACACAACCCTAAAATATTCTATGTAGGTTCAAAGTATAAGTATGCATTTACTTCCTTCCCCCTTGCAATTGGAGGAAAAATTATTAAAAGACTCCGTGGAGCCTGATCTCTTTGTCTTGTTTGATCTTGTTTGTCCTCCTACACACAAAACCAACACAAACTAATGTCCTGCACAAGGCAATTCCAGTGTCAGGCCCAAATTTTTATTCACTCCAACCCAGACATTGTTATTTTTATGAAGCTGGATTCCAAAGCTGTGTAAAAGTGATAGTACATATCCATTCATTGTGATCACGTTCCAAAATGCAGTCTTGCTCCTGCAAACACTCACACATCCCTGGCTGGGATGATTTAGTTGGTGTTGGTCTGGCTTTGAGCAGGGGGTGGGACTAGATGACCTCCTGAGGTCTCTTCCAACCTTAATAACCTATGATTCTATGTGAGTAAATTTACATATATTAGTAGTAGTCCCACTAATAGTGGCCATTGGCACTATTTTTTTTTAAAAAAGAAATAAAGGTACTTATTTCTGTTTCTTTTACTGGATGAATGTTATATTAATTTTTCACAACAAACAACATTCTTTACAATTTTTTTTTTAAAGATTTAGTAAGAAATGTGAATGGTAAGCAAGCAAGATATGTGGGATATGCCATGAACCAAGACATATTTCCTGTAATATATTTATCGGCTTCTCTAAATGTTATTTCAGGTTTATAAGTGTTCAGTGTATCATCAGCGGACAAAACAGGCATGTGCCTTACCTCCCCCACATTCTTTGATAGCAACTTAACTTTTTGCTGTTGTTATAAATTAATATATGTATCTCTATAGGTGATGTCTCATGAGTAGCATGCTCATGAAAACTGAGGAGATGTGAGGTATGATGAGAATATGAAATAGTTTCACCACAGCATTGCAAAAAAAAATGATGCACTGAAGAATTCATTGCTCTTGCCATCCCAGTCTTTTAGTTCCCCCCACCAGATTGTAGCAGGACAATTTTGGGATCCCACGTATTCTGCAGTTAGATTTACAGCTATGCAGTCTGCTCCTCTCTCTTTGTTATCTTCTTCCATACTGAAATGAGATAAATAACATTTTCCCAAGATCATGTTAATAATTTAAGAAAAAGATCCCCAGATATAGCAGTCTAACTCAGTTATATGAAGGATACACATTTAAAAAATACAGTGGAAAAGAACATACAGAAATAAAATGATATTTGTTAGATAGTAATAATATTATAAACTGAATTTGCTAAGCACTTGGGATGGGATCAATGAATTCCACCAAGTGAAATTCACAACCCCGAATTAGGTGCCCAGGCTTCCTATAGAATGTGTGGGGAGAGTTAGGCAGCTAAAAATGGGATTTACAGAAGCCAGGACACTGAGGGGGGAGCCACACAACCTAGTCAGTAGGAAAGGCTGAGGAGAGGTTTGTGGCCTATATCCTGTTCTTCTAAGGAACATAGCTGCCTATGTCTTGGCTGTGAACCCTCTCCTGGTGTTAGGCATTTAAACCATGTCAACCCTTTTATAAGGAAAATGGAGGAAGTGAAGGTGGTTGTTCCACTTTGTATATAATACTTAAAATAATCATTGGAGCAGGGACTTGATGTTCTTGCTCTAACCACTGAGATGTAAAGTCAATCACTTGCTTGTTCCTTCTCTCTGGCCCAGTGAATGTTTGATTATGTTATACGCTTGGAAAAGATCCATCTGGATAAAACTGAGTGTGTGAGCAGCTCCAGAATATCCTAGAGGTTAAGGCAATCACCTGGGAAGTGGGAGACCTGGGTTCACATTTCTGCTCCACATTAGGCAGAGTAAAGATTGGAATCCAGGTCTCCCACATTGTGGATAAGTGCCCTGGGCTGCTGGATAGGGTCTGTGAGGGACTGAATCTGTAGATGTGTGCTAAGGTGGCCTCTGAGCAGGTCCCCCCACATAAGATTTTGGCTAAGCTGTACCTTATTTGTATCGTTAAGTGACAATGTGGTCAGGTCTGAGGTGGCTGTGTGCATTTCTAGCAGCAAAAATTTAAAGAGTAGGTGAAGCGGGCTATAGCCCACGAAAGCTTATGCTCAAATAAATTTGTTAGTCTCTAAGGTGCCACAAGTACTCCTGTTTTGTGCCTACAAGGTTAGGCAGCAGCAGACAGGGGTTTATGAGAATCTAATATTAGGAATTATATTAATAGTAATTTTAGTTCTAATAACTAATATTTCCTGAGTTAAGTCTTTTATTTGTTCTGATATTACTATGGAAGCAACTTGTTCTCTCCCTGTCTCTCACATACATATAGACATACAAGCCTGTATGTCTATCATGTTCTTTGTGAGATGTGTCTGCTTACAGGGGTACAATTAAAGCCATTTCTCCTTTGAAGATGTGTAAACAAACAATATTTAACTACTCTTTTGATAAAATATTCTTAATGATATTTTATTAAACAGTTATTTTAATTTTCATTAAAATAAGTTTGCAAATGTTTTTCCTCCTGATTCCAGATATCCTCTGCATTTATAATCCCTTCTCTTCTTATGCACTGGAAATCAGCTCAATAATAGGAACAATTCAATAGAAACCATCATCTGCTAGGCTAGTTCCCACCTGCCTTGGGACCCTAGATCCAGTGCTGACCCCCCCAAGATACCATAGTAGCTTAGACACAATCTCTCACAGAACTGCACCCAAAAGGCATGAGCCTTCTGGTTTACTGTTTAGCTCTCTCAGAAGGCAAATCTTAAGTGTGGCATATAACATTCACAGAGAGACTTAGCACAGGATTCTAACACCATTGCTCTTTTATTTAACAGATAAAGCATAGAGTACAGATCATTTAGAAAACAAAAAACATCTTAAACAGAATCTCTTTGTTATCTCACCTTGGGAATCCAACTGTGTTTAGGAAAGCAGAGTTTCCCTTGCCTCTTCATGATCCTACTTGCATCTCCTCTCAGCTTGAGCTGGTGAGATACATCAGAAAAAGAGGGCAAAAAAGAGCAGTTTCTACCCTTCCATCCCTCTGTCAGGTGACTTCCTGATCAGCCTCCTCAGATGACGAGACACACCTACCAGGTGACTTCCTTTCCAAGCAACCTCTGCCCTGTTGAACCAGTTCTCCTGGTTGCGGGTCAGTCAATTGTTTACAGCTATTCCATTTTGATGGGAGAGAGTTTTAATCAACAACTCTCTTTATATAACCTTTTCCCACCAGCTTCTGGAATTTCAACCCAACCTGGAGGAAAATAGACAACAGAAAAGGCAAAGGGGAAGTATATTCAAAGTGGAATTTCCAGGATAGTAAAGATATAGTCACAGATTTCATAATCTCATAAATTTATAAATTTTACAGATTTCCCCAAATTGTCTCACACACTGTCCATTGACCAAATTCTGTTCAGAATTATAAGGGTGCACATCCTTTTGTTGATTGGCCTTGTATATTGAAGCCTTAACACTTAGAAACTCAGGTCAAGTCTACACTACAAAATTAAATCCACCTAAATTACATTGACATACAGCCACCGCAGTAATTAAAATCCCTTTTGCATGTCCCTGCTATGCTTCTTGTGTTGGCAGTGTGCATCCTCACCAGAAGCACTTGCCCTGATTTAACTTTCAGAGTGGGGCATTGTCGGATGGCTTCTGAAAGGCAGCAATAGTGATATAAGCCATGCAGAGTCTACACTGATATTTCCATCAACCAAACTACATCGACCTAAGTGCTACGCCTCTTGCGGAGGTGGAGTTATTAAGTCTATGTAGTGGACAAGCTATATCTACATTTTAATGTAGACACTGACAGAGTTAGGTCGACATAAGCTGCCTTATGTTGACCTAACTCTGTAGTATAGACCAGGTCTCATTTGAGGAAATTAGGGTCCAATCCTTCAGGATTCTGAGTGCCTCTTGCAAAGTGCTCACTTCAATGAGCAATGAAGACTGACTTTCCTGGAACCACTTAGCAATAACCCATAATTGCATTAGTTCAGATACCATGTATCATAGCTAGTAAATTCTGATGTATTAATGAAATCCACTGTATATTTAAAATATCTCTCAATAAAGGAATGTTCTCCATGAATAAAAATGTCTTAACTACCCTATCAGGATTCCACTTCCCAGTTTTTGTGAACACCATAACAGATTAAACATAGTAAAATAATGACAATCTGGCTTGCTTTGTTCACATGAATAGTTCCCACTGAAGACGATTAATATCTTTTCATGAGAGGATTTGGTCCTAAAAATGATTCAGAACTTTGTAGAATCCTGATTTCCAATTACACAATGTGTCTGATGATGATTTAGGATATTATTTCTCCTTAAATAAAGATGTGCTGGAGGAAATAAAGAGAGTGGAAAGAGAGTGCAAAATTCTGGGGCCTGATGCTACAGTCATTGGACTCAATGGGAATTTTGCTTTCAATGAGAGCAGGATCAGGCCCTTGAGCTGTATGGATATCATTATAACTTGTGTTAAGAAAACATTTTTTTTTTAATTTCTTATGGAAATACAGAGAACATTTAGTTTGCTTTCATGATATTTGGATAACTGGTCCAAATCTGAATCTGCTCTTCTCTCCAAGGTTTACTTTCCATCAGCTTATCTGCATTTTCCATGTAAATGGCCAAAGGAAAGTTTTAAATACGTTGTCTGGGGATCCCACAAAAGACAGCAAGTGGTAAAAATTTAATGCTCTGCCTCTAATTACCCATTTTTAAATGAAAACCAAACCTTGGTCTAAATTACTTCTCTCATTGTGGGGTAGATCAAGGACACCATAAAATATCTTTTATGCCTGTGGTAGCCAATAAATTATCTGTGCTCTCATTTTGCATTTCTAATATATATATAATAAGTAAAGAGATTAAACAAATCTTTGCTGAGTTGATATGGAGTGGTAAGCAAGCTAGAATCTAAATGCATTCTCTTTTTGTCTTTTCTCAAAACCTGGTTTGCAGGGTGGGGAATTTGATTTTTTTATACCCATTAGTACCATCTGGCAGAACAATAGAGATCTCTTAATTTCAGGCCTCCTTGTTTTAAATGTAATTGTTGTTGAGATGTCAGCACAGGTTTCACAAGGGAATGAACAAAATGACAAAAAATAAACAACAGATACCAAATTAAAATTCATGAAAAATATGTCAATCATCTCCACCAATTAAATAGCATCATGTGGTGTTATTTTGCCTTAGTGGGCATGCGCATCCCATTCAAACCCCCTTTAATAGCTTAGCTTAGTTTCCATCTGGATAGTACAGTCTCCTATTTGGAAATGGAGAGCACACAACCTGAACTCCCCTCCCACTTAAAGCATAAAGTTCATTTGAAGTTTTTAAGCCTACTACTTTCCCCAAGTCCTCTCATATGTAAACATATGGCCTTGATTTGGAAACAGTTGGAAAGATATTTGTTTAAATGCTGGGATTTAGAAAAATCCTACAATTACATGGTACACAAACTGGCAGTATCTTTGAAATGAATCTTAGTAGGATGAAGACATATTATTAGACAAGTTAAGGGACAGAGGAGGGAATTGTGGCTCTATTGAAGTCTGTGGGAGTTTGCCACTGACTTCAGTGGACCCAGGATTCCCCCAGAATATCACCAATGGAATATTCTCTGACTCAGAGAACAAAAACCTAAGATACTCTTTCATCTGCTGATTTATACTTTCAAAGATATCAACACTCCATTACATTTATTGTACAGTGTCCTTACGTGAGAGATACTGTGTTCCCAGTTTAGACATTATCCAGTATAATGAGTATGCAGCAATATATAGAAAAAGTAGTGATCACCTGAATTAATTTTAACTCAGTAACAGCCAAATTCTGCCTCTTTTATGCCTGGTGGGTAGTCCCTTACTCTGTGATAACCACATTTGCATCAGTGGGCCTTCACAAAGTGTAAGGGACTGCATAACATGAGGAAGAGTGGCAGAATTTGATGAATGTCCTATGAACATTATAATGTATGTATTTCACTTTTATATATATATAAAGGTTATGTACTATAATCTTTAAATTTGTTTTTCTTGTAAATTTGATTCCTTCTCTCTCTCTTTTTTTTTGGTAATATCGTTGTAATTTAATATTGTTACTCTGTATTGTTTACCAGAAAGTTTCTGCCTCAGAATAATTAAATCATTTTTCTAAAGCACTACTGTTTGACTCTCACAAATGCTAGACTGTAGCATTCTGTATTCCCAGGCAGCCACGGAGGCCAATTTCATCTTCAAATAACTACTTAAACATGTGTTTATGGAGCAGTATTTTTAAAGTTTAAATACCTTGTTTGAAGTTGAATTCTAACATAGTGGCTGCCTGGGAGTTGTAGAGTTCCAACTGTTGCCGGCACAAAGTGCCCGAGGCCAAGCAACAGTGGGAGGGTCTGTCGCCCGGTGTGCCGCGCCAATAAACACACCAGGATGGAGAAGCAAACCAAGTTTATTTGAGATCTCAAAGTGGTGCAAGGAGACTGATGCCTCAGATCAAGCACACCTAAAACAAGCGGCTTTTCTCTTTTATACCCAAGTTGTTTACTGCAAAACCTGCTGACTAGCTTATCCCCCGTTCCCCTCCCTCCTCCTTCCAGCTGCAGCATCTTTTCTCACTCAATCTTTTGTCTTTCCCCTTCCTCCTCCCCTCTCCGCTGCTGAGACATATATTCTGTATCTAACAGTGGCCTTGAGTTCACTTTAGCCTAGCTTCAGTGTATTACAGCAGAGAACTGGCTGTTACAACAGAAAACTAACTGCTAACACTACATTTTGCAGCTATTAGTACATTACGTTACACTAGGTTACATAAAGTGTTTAACATGGAGGAACAATGGTTCATTGAGGCCTGAGCAGGAAGGCTTCATCGGCACTCGTGATCTTCCACCCTCCCGAGTTACCTAGGGTTATGCCTAGTGACACCCACACAAATTTATCAAAGAGATAAAAAGTAAACAAGACTCCGCCCCTCCCCCATTTCTCTTATTATAACCAAGAAAAATGATATTGCTATTAATGTTTCAGCCACTTCAAATTTTAGTACATTATTTTTATAACTAACTCTACCAATGACTGCTGATTTCTTGCATGTATGTTAAAAATTGTACATATAGCCTTAATATACCAAATGTGGCATTTGGGTCAGCAAGCAGAACAGTAGTGGCCTAGCAGAGAGCCCAGAAACCACATTGGGGCAGTTGCTGTACTGCTCAAGAGAGCTTGGGACAATGCAGTTGGTAGCATTCCTTACTGCTGCTCCAAAAAGGAGCAATATGCACCCTCCTCTTTGTTCCCCATTCGCCATGGACCCAGGGGGTGGTAGAAAATGTGAATGGCTACACTCTCTTGAAGACATAGGAGCCCGCAAGTCTTCTGTCCAGACTGCTATACTAGCACTGGGGAGGGGGAGAGAGAGTGGAATAGATTGTACTTTATTGCTGTTTGTGCATATAGTTGGAGGGGGTGGAGGAAGGGAGGAGATAAACCACCCCTGTGCTCTCTTCCCCTACACGTTGCACCTATTCAACACAAGGTAGGATTTTGCCCATATTGTGCAAGAAATGGCACAATTCATTAATTTACTAAGTGCTGAATTTCCATAAATGCAGCAATTAAGTGCTGCATTCCTTCCCAATGTAGCCAGATGAAGAGACAGCAGCAGTCTTGGGCTTGGCTATCTCTTTTTCAAACAGGCACGGTTACAGACATGTAAACACAAACTATCTGAATCATCGCCACTAGTAATTCAGTTGATTTTTCCTCTTCACTGCAAACAAAAATCCCCTGATTTTGTTAGAAATAGACTCATCCCACTTTCTTCTCTGGGACAGATCAAATGCCTGAAATAAAACATCTTCCCTCAGACACTGCTATTTATGTCAGACAATCCTGCTTTTTCATTGGAAAGTGATGAACTGCTCACTGTACCTCTTTTGAACTGAAAAATATGTAACATCAGGAGAAGGCTCTCTTTTCTCCCTGAAATGGTGGTATCTCTTAATGGTCAGAGTTAAAGTCAGGAGTCCAGTCATGGATCAGAACCAACCAGAGCCAATGATCAGGAACCAGGCATCAGGGCAGGAACCAGAGAGGCAGTCTGGAGATTGGGCATGGAGCAGGTGTAAAGCAGGAACTGGGAGAGGAGAAAGGAACAAGGCAGGAATCAGGAACAGATCACAGGAGACAGGTAAAGAGCAGAGTCCAATGCAGCAGCAACAAGGAATCTGCCATTTAGATTACACTGTAAAGTCCCATTTTGGAAGGGAAATGGGGCTCCAAATCTGCCAAGTTGCTCTGACAACCCACCTGGTTCACTTCCTGGCTTTAGTGGGTGCAAGCCAATCAGGTGCCTAGGCCTTGGGAATCCTGATAGGACTTCCTGTGGGACCTGACCTTCCAAGATTAGTAAAGTAGTGTTATATTTCTCTCCCTCAGTGGTCATGAGGGAGTGTCAGAGACCTAGGGCCCCCACAGCCACAGTGCCTAGACCTGCCAAAACTGAGGCTGTGCACCCGTGAGTCCTTGCACAATGTACTATTCCTTTTGAGACTGTGAATCCAACTTACCAGGATTCAGATAATATAAGGCTGTCTCACAGCAGCTCCTCTAACTGGTAAGATGTAATGTGTCAATGAGAACAACCCTGAACACTATGCTATTAGGTAGTATATGGAGCTTAGGGAAATTATTTGTAAAGGGCTTTTAAAATATATAAATCATCACCAACACATAAGTCCTTACCTTCAGTGTTAACTGTCTGGAGGTATATGAATGGGATAAGGCTCCAGCAATTACTTGCTGGACTCTGATTTATTTACACAAATAAGGGAGAAAATCAATGTAGCAGTAACCAGAAATCTGTGTTTCTTCTATCTTAAAATAAACATTTCACTGGTGAAGATACCTATACTGTAATACATGGCAGTTATTGTTTTTATCTACTACAGAAACAAACCTGCAATAAAATTCTGTCCCTAAATAGCTAGCAGGAAATACTGCCCTAATTTGCACCTGTGCAGTTCTACTGAGCTAGTACAGAATTTGTCCTTCTGTTACTAAGATATGGTAGTTATTGTTCCCAAAGCTTCACAAGATAAAAATGGGAATAAGATGTTAGGGACAAAGTGACAATGGAAATGGGTGTGGATACGCCCAAACAATGCAACTTCCAATTCATTCCTTTTTGTTATGGACTATTACTACGGCCCCTCTAAACACCATAGACTTTAGGATACCACTTTGCCATCAGTGTAAACTGAGAGTGGAGATTTCACATCAGTAGAAGGAAATGAAATATGTGGTGAAATTCTGTTTAACTCCTACCTTGTCATTATCAGACAATTATGCAAGCTTATTCCTGTATATCCTCAAAGCAAGTTTTAAAGTTCCATTAAAACCTGCTTTTCATGGATACTGTGATCCCAGTTACCTAGGAACTACAGGGCAATTGAGAATGGGGCATAATATGGACTGCCCAAGAGCACAAAAGCAAGCCAATTTGATTTCAGTGGTAGCTATATCAGGGTCTCAATTAGTGACTGAAAGCTGAGAGGTGTTCAGCATATCACAGGATTTGATCCAGTATTAGGAAAGCAGTATTGTCAACCAAACATGCAAAAATCATGATTTGTGCCCCCCACATCCCTCAGATAATGAGATTGGCTTAAATGTCATTTTTTTAAAAAGTACATTTGGCGTTCACTTGATCTGAGGGCTGGAAACATACATTACCACATATTCCCAGGACTCTAAAAAAAATGTTTAAGTATTGTAGTAAGAGGAGGCCCTGAGATATAAACCATGGTATCAGAGGCCTGGTATGAGGCCTAAGACCTGAACTAAAGTAATGATCAAGACTTTGCTAACATAAAGCAAAGTTAAGCTGTGAGCCAGAGGCAGGCCCGGCTCACAGAAACTGGCAAGGAAAGGGCTGATGCTGCAGAAAGAGACACATCTAAAAGGTACTGGACACCAGATATCAGAACATTCGCATACCTGTACACTCCACACAGATAACAAGGAACAGGCTAACCCATCCTAATGATGGGGCAAAAGGGTAATATGATGGATAGAGTTGTTTTGTTCGAACCAACATGTACAAAGTGAGAGGCGGCACCTTACTACGTAGAGGGGTTGTACCTTGCTGCGTAGAAGGATTGCACCTCAATACGTCAGGAATGATGTGTAACTTTTTTGTACCTGTGTATAAGGATGCATCCCTGGGGCAGTGTCTTTGTCCAGCCGAGGGGGCAGTGGGAAGTCCTGCTACTGACTGAGCTGAGTCCATTGCCAGGAGGCACATACTCGTAGTATGTCCTGTAGAGTAAAAATCTAGAGGGAACTATTATTGTGCTTCATTTGACAATAAACCTGGCCAAAGTGCCTTCATACCTTACCAGATTCTGTGGTCATTGGGGGTTCTCTTCGGGTCTGCTGTGTCAGCTATCTTCGAAGAGCTGGGACAGCACACAGAGGGAACACACGCACGCAGCCGAGTGATATCAACATTGAACAGAGCAGAGCACCACACAGATAGCATCTGACAACAAGTATATCAGAAGCAGGAAGCCTACCAAACAATCAGTGTGGTTACTGGATGATCAAGGTGCTAAAGTAGCATTCAAGGAAGACAAAGCCATTGCAGAGAAGCTAAATTAATTCTTTACATTGCAGAGGTTGTGAGGGAGATTCCCAACCTGAGCCATTCTTTGAAGGTGACATATCTGAGGGACTGTCCCAGATTGAGAAAGTTTTGGAACAAATTGATTAATTAAACAGTAATAAGTCCACAGAACCAAATAGGATTCACCTAAGAGTTCTGAAGGAACTCAGATATGAAAGTGCAGAATTACTAACTGTCATATGTAACTTATCACTTAAATCAGCCTCTTTACCAGATGATTGGAGAACAGCAAATGTGATGCCAATTTTTTTTTAAAAGATTCCAGTGGCAATCCTGGCAATTACAGGCTGGTAAGCCTAACTCAGTACCAGACAAATTAATGAAAACTATAGTAAAGAATGAAATTACCACAATTTGTTGGGAAAGAGTCAACACGACTTTTATAAAGGAAAATCACGTCTCACCAATTTATTAGAATTCTGTGAGGGGTAAACAAGCATGTGGACCAGAGTGATCCAGTGAATTCAGCATACTTGGATTTTCAGAAAACCATTAGCAAAGGCTCCTCACCAAAGGCTCGTAAGCAAAGTAATCAGTCATGGGAGAAGGGGGAAGGTCCTCCCATGGATCAGTAACTGGTTAAAAGACAGGAGATAAAGAGTAGGACTAAATGGTCAGTTTTCACAATGGAGAGAGGGAAATAGTGGTGTCCCCTGTGGATCGTTACTGGGACAGGTGCTGTTCAACATTTTTGTAAATGATCTGGAAAAGGGAGTAAATAGTGAGATAACAAAGTTTGCAATTGGTACACAATTACTCAAGATAGTTAAGTCCAAAGCAGACTGAGAAGAGTTACAAAACTCTCTCAAAACTGGGTGACTGGGGAACAAAACGGCAAATGAAATTCTGTGTTGATAAATGCAAAATAAGGCACACTGGAAAACATACATACAAAATGATGGGATCTAAATTAGCTTTTACCATTCAAGGAAAAGATCTTGGAATCATCATGGATAGTTCTGTGAAAACATCCACTCAATGTGCAGTGGAAGTCCCAAACGCTAATAAATGTTGGGAGACACGAGGGAGGGATAAATAATAAGACAGTAAATATCATAATGCCACTATATGAAGCCATGGTACGGTCATACTTTGAATACTGCATGCAGTTCTGGTTGCCCCATCTCAAAAAAGGAATTAGAAATTGAAAAGGTTCAGAGAAGGGCAACAAAAAATGATTAAGGGTATTGAACAGCTTCCATATGGGGAGAGATTAAAAAGACTGGGACGGTTCAGCTTGGAAGAGACACTACTAAGGGGGGATATGATAAAGGTGTATAAAATCATGAATGGTGCAGAGAAAGTAAATAAGGAAGTGTCATTTACCCTTTTACATAACACACAAACCAGGGGTCATTCAATGAAATTAATAGGCAGCAGGTTTAAAACAAAAAATAAAGGAAGCACTTCTTCACATAATACAGTCAACCTGTGGAACACATTGCCAGTGGATGCTGTGAAGGTCAAAGCTATAAATGGATTTAAAAAGAATTAATGAGTTCATGGAGGACAGGTCCATCAATGGCTATTAGCCAGGATGGTCAGGAATGCAACCCCTTGCTCTAGATCTCCTTAAGTCTCTGACTGCCAGATGCCAGCAGTGGACTACAGAAGGTGGATGACATGACGACTGCCCTGTTCTGTTCATTCCTTTGGAAGCATCTGGCATTGGCCACTGTTGGAAGATAGGATACGAGGCTAGCTGGACTATTGGTCTGACCCAGTATGGCCATTCTTCTGTTCTTCATGAGCTGGGCATTTAAGAAAAACATTAATTACTGTGAAAGTGAAAATAAAATTGCAAGAACTGGCAATATTATGAGGATCTCAATATTTCTTTACTCATGAACAAGCAAGGACTGTCCTCATTTGTATATGAGCTTCACATGGAGACTAAACCAGTGCTATAAAGCATATATATTCCTTTATAGCCTTTATGTGAAATAATTTGGGCAATGTGCATTTTACCACATTTAAATAATTATGAAAATGCATATCACTAAACTATATAATATTGTCTTCTAAATCAACTGTACAGGTACATTGCATGTCTTTTTCCTCCCAGGGCTGAAGATTTTTTTATAGTAAAGATGCCATCTTTCTCATAGCAGTTTGCACTTGTTACATTTTATGTATTCGCTTATAACACTATCCACATTGTTTTATGACTTCTTGAATGAATATCAGTCTCATAATTTCAGTAGCTGTGACATCAAGCAACTTCTTCAAAGGCAGCCAGCTATAAACTACAGCCATGCAAAATGACCAGATTTAGTGTGTGAAACATGAGATTTTTGGCAGCATGAAATTGTGAAGTGTGTTGTGAAAGGCTGCTATTCTGGAAATGAGTGCACCCGAAGAAGGCAGGTGATGCACTCAGCAACAAGTGCATTAGATGTGAGATTCACTCGGGTTATTACAGAGAGTGTCACCAAGAATAGTCTGAGATCCTCAATTCTCTCCATACGTGGTTTTCTGAGCCAGTGTAATTTACTGACTCAGTGGCTGTGTCCCCAGCCTCCTAGAAGCATGTCCCCTTTCCTCCTGGACACTGTCTATGAAATATCAAGAGGCTATGGACCCATGCCACTTCTCAATAGGCACGCACACACACACACATCTGGAGTAGTAAGGAGTAGCAGGCTTTCGTCCTATGTAAGTATGGCTTTTCTTTGCAAAAAAGGGCTTATTGTCCCCCTAGGGACAAAATTTTGCCCTCATACTCACATACAATGCATGATTCTGAATAAAAACTGCTTGAATATTTTTCCAGAAAAAGTACATTTTAGAGGAAGCCTAGAATGTAGCTAGTCTATAGCTCAGTTATTTTTGTCCTATTTGTAATGCTCTATACAAATGTCCTTTCATTTCATAAGACTGGTTCAGAGAAAACAGAGCTGAAATATCAAAACCATTGTTAACATAGCAGCCATTTAGGGGAACAGAATTTTAAAAGAGCTGTTGAAAATAGATCATGCATATCAGGCTGCAGTCTCTTTACTTATGTAACTTCTTTTCATTAGTCTTATGCTACTGTATTGCTCAAACTTATTAAACACCCATTAATCCCTCGTTACCCATTCACCCAAAGATGCACTTTAAAGCAAACACTGAAAAATCATTCTGGTTGCAAGGTCTGCTGCATTTGCAGAGCTCTTTTCCAAGCCCCTCTTTGAAGCAACCACTTAGTTCTTGTATTGTATTAAATATTCTAATCCCCACATTGAGCACACATTTTTCATGAGCAGGGCAGAAAAGTAGCTGTTTTAATTATCATTTTGAAATCTGCAGTGAAGTGGATCATGTTCTCATTTGCTGCATGTCAGTCAACCTACAGTGCAGCCAACGCCAGAAGACTTTTCCTGAACATTGCATAGTGTGCATGGCATAATATCAGCATTAGAGGTAGCTTAATATAGAGCTTTAGCAGTAAGTATGCAGAGGATTTGTTTTTAATTTATACGACTTTCAGCATAGATAATAAAGTTATATAAAATCACATAACATCAAAATATGCAGTTACATAAAATGGAACACTACACCAGAATAGTGCAAAATAGATAATATTCCACACACTGTACATCAAGGTAATTTCAGAAAAAAATCTGCATTTGACTGAAGGAATTTAAAAACTGACAACTTGAGAGCCATAAAGGAAATGGTACTGTTGAAATCTCATTTTTTTCCATCACAGTTCAAAAACCTAGTAAACTGATAATAGAATTTTTCTCCAGATGTATAACAGGATTATATACTGATCATGTGTTGATTTATATTTGTTTCTTTCATTTCGCTCTTCTGTTCTTATAACTTTTTTTCCTCCTAAAGGAACATGGTGATTTCTATCCCAGACAGTTATTCCATGCCTTTCACAAGCATTAAATTTATATTAAGAAACACATACGTCAGGCCCAAATGATCTCCTCCACCTTTATGAATGAGTGGGGAAAATATATCTGCAGATCTTGGCCCATGGAACAGAGAAAAGGAAAGTGCTAGGATGATTCTATGGGATGCTGCTGGCTTATCGCATCCCTGTGAAAGTCTAACCTTGGGATTCCAGCTCCACAGTTGGGAAAAGGGTAGTTCAGGAGACATTATGGATCCACCTCAGCTATTCTGCTTACAGGCTGGAGGGCTGGGTAAGTCAGGAGCTAGTGTGGAAGGCATCTCCATATCTTAGGATTTTTTCAGTTGAGAGCAAATCAATTCCCTACGTCAAGTGAATTGGCAAACCCAAGCTTGAAGAGTTTCCAGTGTCCTATGGATTATTTCAGTGTAAAGGAGTATGAAACCCAAAAAAGGTTGATCTCTGAGACCCTTGTTTCAAGTTAAATTCCTTTGCTACTATGAAGTATGGTCCAATGGCATCGCTATGGGCACCCGCATGGCCCCACAATATGCCAATATTTTTATGGCCGACCTGGAACAACGCTTCCTCAGCTCTCGTCCACTCATGCCCCTTCTCTACCTATGCTACATTGATGACATCTTCATCATCTGGACCCATGGGAAGGAGACTCTGGAAAAATTCCACCACGATTTCAACAACAGCTTTCCACCCCCCACCATCAACCTCAGCCTGGAAGCCAAATCTACATGCGGAGGTCCTACGTTCCTTAGACACCATGGTGCAATAATGATAGTCCACATTAACACAACCCTATACAAAAACCTACCGGACCGCTATGCCTACCTTCATGCCTCCAGTTCCATCCGGAGCACATCACACGATCCATTGTCTACAGGCCAAGCACTGAGGTACAACCGCAACCAGTGGCTGCTCTAACCCCTCAGCGACAGAGAGACAAACACCTACAAAATCTCCACCAAAGCATTCTACAAATACACAATACCACGCACCAGGAAATAAGGAAACAGATCATCAGAGCCAGACGTGTACCTCAGAAGCCTCTACTGCAAGACAAAACCAAGAAAGAAACCAACAGGACTCCACTGGCATCACATACAGTCCCCAGCTAAAACCCTTCCAACGCATCATCCAGGGATCTACAACCCATCCTGGACAATGATCCCACAATTTTTCACAGGCCTTGGTGGCAGGCCAGTCCTCGCCCACAGACAACCTGCCAACCTGAAACATTTTCTCACCAGTAACTGCACATCCGTCACCATAGTAACTCTAGCTCAGGAACCAATCCATGCAACAAACCTCGATGCCAACTCTGCCAGCCTGCCCACCTCTGCCCACATATCCAATCACACCAGCGCCACCATCACTCCGCGATCCCCAACCCAAGATCAAGCCACTACCATCCGGTCATTTCACACCTGCCCATGTCCACAATGATAAATATACGCACATCACCAATATCGCCAGCAATGCCCCTCTGCTATTTACACTCGCGCCAAACTGGCATAGTCTCTACGGAAAAGATAAATGACACAAAATAAGATATTAGGAATGGCAAATATAACAAATAAACTGTGGAAACACTTCAAACCTCCCTGGCCAACTATAGCCAGACCCTTGAAGGTGGCCTGCCTGCAGCAAAAAAACTTCTTTCAGGACCAGACTTCAAAGAGAAACTGCTGAGCTTCAGTTCATCTGCAAATTTGACACCATCAGCTCAGGATTAAACAAAGACTGTGAATGGCTTGCCAACTACAGAACCAGTTTCTCCTCCCTTGGTTTTCACACCTCAACTGCTAGAACAGGGCATATATATACCTGCCCCTGGAAATTTCCACTACATGCATCTGACGAAGTGGGTATTCACCCACGAAAGCTCATGCTCCAAAACGTCTGTTAGTCTATAAGGTGCACAGGATTCTTTGCTGCTTTTACAGATCCAGACTAACACAGCTACCCCCTGATACTTGGTCCAATCCTGACATCACTGTGGATTTTGCCATTGACTTCTATGGGAGTATAATCAACTCCTGTCTTTGTAAGATAGAGCTATATCAATAGATAGCAGTCTCACAGTAGCATCCCAGTTTTTTTCTTTTCCCCTGTTCTTCAAAAATCCTTAAACATTTTCAGTTGGTTTCTGTTAGATCCAGTGAATCAACTAGATTTTGAGACAGAGCCATGTATTATTTGCCTGGAGCTACTGATCCTCCAGTTTCCTAGAACTACTGTTCCTCCAGTTTAAAACGACAGAGTCCAATAGAAACTAACAAAGACCATCAGAAGGATTCTAACTGAATCTCTGGAAGTTTCATTAGGTAAGGCTTTGGAGTTTTATTCTTTATGTCATAAGGTTAGGAAATTCCAATGGAGTTCTTGCCCTTGATATTCCTTAGCTAAACACTCATGCCTTACTTTCAGTTTCTGCAATAATAGAGGCTTTCCTTTCATATCTACTCCACCTGTGACTTTGAATCCACAGTCTGGGTCACTTTCCATTCAGATTTCTGCACAGCAAGTTATCATTTCCCCTTGTTCCTCTTCCCTATTTAAATGTTTTTCATTTGTCCTAAATGTTAAAGCTAAGTTTTTGCAAAATAGGAGCATTAGACATAATCAGCTCCATCTTCTTTTCTCCACTGATCGTTCATTTCCCCAAAGTAATATAGTAGTCATGAAATTAGTTGCATTACAACCCAAATCAAAGTGACGTGCCAACAGGGGATACTAATATATTTCAGGTTCTCCTGAACTGCAGTCGGGCCTCTGATGTCTTATGAAGCCAAAGACCATGCAAGCTGAAGAGTGAATCTTTTTCTTCCCTATTTTGTTACACTGTTTTTTCTGTAACACAACTGAAGTGTGAATGATTGTGAGTTTAAATGATAGATAAATACGTAAATTTATATTAGGAAGGCACCATTAATCATTTCCCAACTAAAATTCTAAGCGAATCTTACCTTAAAAATCACATTATTTAACTCTGGGTTGTGAAGCGTGTCAACAGAATGGGGAAGTAAATGTTGCTGACTGCCATCAAAAGTAGAGAAATTAGACTGGGGAGGCAGCCAACTGTAAAGTAACTAGGTATACAGGAGCTTTAGTGGAGTCTTTGGGCATGTCTACACTGACAGAGTTACAGCACCAGCAGTTACAGTGCCTCTCAGAAAGCGCTGAAGGGAAATTGCTGTTGTGTGTTCACACTGTCAGCTGCCTGCGCAATAGCATGTTCATACTTGTAGCACTTGCAGCGGTATTCGGAGCAGTGCACTCTGGGCATCTATCCCACACAGCATCTCTTCCTCTTCTGCTGCTAAGAGCTGTGGGAAAGCGGAGGGAGTTGCGGGGCATTCTGGTCCTGTCCCAATGCCCCGTGATGCATTGCTTCAAATCCCAGCAATCCCTGTGCTTCTGTCCGCATTTGGCACCATCTTTCAAAGGTTTGTTTACTGCGCCCTCCGCCTCTTCGGTCTGCAGGAATGGATCCCACACTGCTAACCAGTATGCTGCTCGCTCTCACTAACATGTCACAAGTGGTGGTAGAGTTATTCCTTAAACTACAAAAGCAGGAGGAGTCTGACACTGATCTCACTACACGTAGTAGCTATGACACAAGAATGCTTGTGGCATTCATACAGGTGCTGACCACAGTGGAATGCCACTTTTAATGCTCAGGAAAAAAGTACTGAGTGGTGGGATCACATCGTGATGCATGTCTAGGATGACGAATGGTGGCTGCAGAACTTTCAGCTGAGAAAAGCCACATTCAGATGACTGTGTGATAAGCTCACCCCTGCTCGGTCACTAACCAGTTTGGAATGGGAAAGTTGACCGTTGGACTCGTGTTGATGGAAGTGTGCAGGGCCATTAATCACATCCTGCTCCGAAAGACCGTGCCTCTGGACAACATGCAAGACATTATGGATGGCTTTGCACAAATGGGCTTCCCTAACTGCAGAGGGTCAATAGATGCGACGCATATTCCAATTCTGGCACCAGACCACCTAGTCACTGAGTACATTATTCAGAAGGGGTATTTCTCTATGGTCCTGCAGGCGCTTGTGGATCACCATGAGCGTTTCACAGACATTAACACAAGCTGGTCCAGAAAGGTGCATGGTACACTGGCCTTTTCAGGAAACTGCAAGCAGCAACTTTCTTCCCAAACCAGAAGATCACTATAGGGGAAGTTGAAATGCCCACTGTGATTCTGGGCGACCCTGCCTACCCCATAATGCCATGGCGTATGAAGCCATACATGGGGCACCTTGACAGCAGCAAGGTGCAGTTCAGCAACAGGCTGAGCAAGTGCAGAATGACTGTTGAGTGTGCTTTTGGACATTTAAAGGCCCACTAACGCTGTCTGTATGGGAGGCTGGACCTGACCGATGACAATATTCCTATCCTTATAGCTGTGTGCTGTACACTCCATCCTATTTGTGAAGGGAAGGGTGAAAGCTTCACTCAGGGCTGGACTGTTGATGCTCAGTGCATGGAGGTTGAATTTAAATAGCCAGAGAGACCAGGGCTACTAGAGGGGTGCAGCACATGGCCATAAGGATCAGGGAAGCCTTAAGGCAGCAATTTGAAGCTGAAAGCCACTAATATTTGTTGCTATGCTCAGGAGTGCAGTGCTTGTAATGCTAGGAGGTGATTGTGATTGTTGCAGACGACGTACTATGAAGATTTAAGAAAATTACCTGTTGCTTTGCAGGGCTCAGTTTACTTTCAATTAATAGAATAAAGATTGCTTTCAAACCAACACAATTCTTTTATTAAAAAAAAGCCGGAGGAGAGAGACAAACAAAAAAAACCCCATCAGCACTGAGGGGGATGGGGGAAGGGAGGGTCCCAGGAGCAGGTGGGATCTTGGGATGGTTAAAGATTTGTGTATGTCCAGGTACCATCTCCAACCTTCTCCTTTGGAGTACTGTTCTTCAACAGGGATAAACTGCAGAGGGACAGAGGTTGAGTGCAGTGGGTACTGAGAGTCCGCAGGGCTGGACTGTGATGGGGGAGGAGTGGAATGCCGTGGGTACAGATGGGAGCCAGGAGATTGATAGGAGTGTGTTGGCAATGTCTGGGGGGCAGATGGGAATGAGTTTTACGACAGTGGCTGCTGGAAAGGGTGGGTGCGGAGCTGCTGGGTTTTCAGCGCTAATAGCGCCTGGAGCATGTCCCTTGGTGCTCTATAACGTTTAAGAGCTGCTCTGTGGCTTCATTTTGGCGCACCGCGCTCTCCTTTCAGGCCCTCTTCTCACTGTACTGCCACTCCTTCTATTCTTGTTTTTCATTCATGGAGTGCATCATGACCTCACGCAGAAAATCCTCTTTGGTTCTTCATGGCCAATTCCTAATTCTGCACAGCCGTTCAGCCAGCAATAACAAAGATGGAAGCTGGGCTCCCAAGCTCATATCTGTGAAGCCAAAATGCAACATTTGACAGAAGCAGTATTGTTTGCAACAGAGAGACCACTGATTCAGTGATTTAAAACACAGCCACTATTCACCTACCTGTCACTAGCTGGCTGACCCCAGGCAAGCACACATGAGCCAAAGACCCCCAAAATGGTGAGTAACCACGGGGGCAGGGGAAATCAGTGTTCCAGGACTGTACTGTACACTCGGCATGTGACTGTTGGGGAGAGCCCGCACTGTAGGGGGAGCCTTATAATCATTCCTGTCCTCACATTTTCCACAGACTGTGTTCGTTATGGAAAATATCTTGCTGCTGAGGATGAGCAGGGAAACAAGGGAGGGTCTTCTCCAAGACTGCAGCTTCCGCCCTGGCCCTTATGCGGCTCGCCTGTGTGCAGCAATGGTTCCCCTCCCCCCTGTGATGGCAGAGTGGCACAGGAATGTTACTTTAACAGGGCAAGAAACAAAGCCACTCTGCCAAAGAACTTGCGGCAGCAGATTGCCTATGAGCGTTTCCTGGAGATCTAGGAGATTCTCTTGCAGTGAGGGAGTCAATCAACATCCTGTTTCACAGCTCTGACTAGGCTGGTATGCACATGATACAGACACAAGCCTGCTTTTGGCACCCCTCCTGCAACAACTCGCTTCAGTGATTCCCAAAATCAAAGCCACTTACCAAGGGCCTCCTCTCCTGTTTGCGCTTCACCAAGATCCGACAGCTGTGACTGGCTAGTGTCATAAATAGATAGCTAAGGGTTAATGTTTCTTTTACCTGTAAAGGGGTTAACAAGGGGAACCAAACACCTGACCAGAGGACCAATCAGGAAACCGGATTTTTCAAAGTGAGGGAGGGAACTTCTGGTTTTGGGTTTGTTCTGTCTCTTT